>NC_059496.1:2732564-2809482 GCF_018139145.2 Gymnogyps californianus
CTGCCAGGCTCTGGGCATGTCTGAGACCATGCAGGTCTGGGTGTTTCCCGAGTGCACACACTGAGCCCAAGCAAGAGGACGGGGCTGGTCACATTTCAAGATCAGCCCTCAGCTGGACATGGTGAATGGCCAGGGCTGGAAATGGCTGCTAGGGGGAATAGGACTGGGGGTGACTTTGGGGTAAGGGACAGTGCATGGGGTGGAGGAGGCTGTGTCAAGGACATGTGCTGGGCACAGAGACTAGGGACAGCAGCAAACTCACAGGGCTGCTGAGTCATGCTTCCTTCAGTGCAAGCCCTGACGCAGGGTCCCAGCCTCCCTTTCGATGCCACCGTTGAGGAGGGGCGATGGCACTAAGAGATGGGTAGTTGTGAGCACCGGCCCTTCTTCATCCACTACCCAGGCCTGGTGGGCACCAGGACAGTGAGGACTTCTGCCTCTGCACCATGAACATTGTTTAGGGCACCCACAGTCTGGGCATTGTCTTGGATTAGGTGAACGCTGGTATTTTTGTCTCTGAGGCAATTTCCAGCCTAGGTCATCTCTGTTCTGAGCTCTCCCTAACCCTCTGCTGATCTACCTGGCTGTTCCTGGCCCCCTCCCCATCAACCCTGCAGGGCCCCAAGCTGGCGGTGCTTGCTCTGCAGAGCCATTTGGCTGTGGTGCCTGGGGTCACAGGGTGACTCCACACTGGCCTTCCTGGTCAGGGTGGGAAGCAGCTCCAGCTGGATGGGAGGATGCTGCTAATCTCCCCAGTGCACTGGGGAGATCCAGTTTATACAGGGAGCCTGTGGGGGAGTCAGCTCCACCCAGTGTTAGACACACTCTTACACAGGCTCCAGGTGAGACAGAGCAGGTTCGTGCCTCTGGACAAGTGAGACAAATCCAAACATTTGTCTTCGAACATGATCACCACAAGTAACAATAACAATAAAGATAATGATAATGAGACTGGTAACAATAATGATAATACATCAAAGCACCATTGGGATGGGATATCCTGGGAGTCGTTTATGGAGAGGGATGGGGAGTTTATCACTATTGCAAACCTTTCATGTAAGCCCTTTCCTAACTGCATCCTTGAGCTCCTGGTTCCTCATGCTGTAGGTGAGGGGGTTCACTGCTGGATGCACCACCGAGTACGGCACTGCCACCACCAGATCCAGGGATGGTTAGGAGATGGAGAGGGGACTTCAGGTGCTGAGAAACAGGGAGACCACAGCCAGGTGAGGAGGCACATGGAAAAGGCTTTGTGCCATCCCTGCTCGGAGGGGATCCTCAGCACAGTAGTGCAGATTTTCACACAAGACCCAGGAGGGTCCCGTAGGGTTTGTTGAGAAGGGTTGTGCCGTCTTGAAGCGCACGGAGTCAGGGAAAGTTCTTAGCTCAGGCACAAACACTGAAGCTCTGACACCACAGGGACCCGTTATCTGACCACGGCGCAAAAGAAGCATTTTTAACCTCACCACGTGCCTTCCTTGTGCTTATTTGGTTCATTGCCCTGGAACACGCCAGGAGAGCACCACCGGTACTGCAGGTAAGACGTGAGCAATGCCCTGCCCACCCGCTGCCAGCTGCCTGAGGGGCCATTTGCCCCGGAAGTAAGTCACTCCTCTACTGGTCATGTGCTTTGTGGGGATTGCCTGGAAGGAGCGGCCACCCCTTCTGCTTTACCCGGAAGTACCTCTGACCCAGAATGCCCTTCCCCTCCATACCCAGGGCTGCCATTTTGGTTTGGCCACCATTTGGGGGGCTGCCATTGTATGAACAGGGGCTGCCATTTTCATGGGAGTGGGGCTGCCATGTTCTTAAAACTATACTGCTCTGTGCTTGGCTGATAGCCACTGCTTGCCAGCATCAAACCCACGTGTTCTCAGGAAGTCCTATAATTGACTGGCAAAAGGACTCTCCCTCCCTGTGCACCCAGAAGCACATCAGCAAAGGAAGCCCCCTGTTGTTACAATGCAGGGAGTCCCCCAGTTCGGACAGCCTCATTCCCCACATGTTTCATGCTGCATTGTGGTTGGGCGGCAGCCATTTTTTGACACCATATACCCCCATGTTCTCATGCAGCCCTGTGACTGGCTGCCTGCCTGCTTTGGACAAGGAAGTGCTCAGATATAAAAATATATATTTGTATTACAATATATACATTTTTAGAAATATATGTGTGAGTGTACAAATATGTATAAATATACTTTTATTTATTTATCATATATACGGTATTTTAAATATATATACCTTTCTATAGATGTATGTATGTGTATACATTTATATCTATATTTTTTTATTTATATAAAAACATTTATAAAGCCAGAAAAAATTAAATATATATAGCCATTATCAATAGGTATAAAATGGAGAAAGCCTTCTTCAATAAGAGCTAATGAATGAAGAATTAGAGTTTAAATGTGAATAGAAAGAAAATTACAAAGGGTGGGTCGAGGTCCCCACTTTACCAGGCTGCAGAAGAAGCCCAGACATGTCTGGGTTGGGGGGAACTTGTCTGGGTTGGAAAGAAGAGCCCAATCCTGGGAAGTGGCCTAGGAGGCCCCAACATCCCAGACCAGCTCAGCAGGACGGCCACGCAGGGTTACTGGGGCAGCCTCTGAGCTTTCTTGGTGCCGCAAGACACAGGCAACGCTGTCTGCGAACATGGAAAACCAGGACAAAATGCCAACTTCAGAAGAATATGCGCATGGGGACCATATGGAAAAGACCCAAAGAGGATCTCAAAAAAGACCACGAGAAGCAGAAGAAACAGCCAGTGAGCCCATGAACTGCAAAGTGGATTTCGAGGTGCCAAACAGAGGCAGGGTGGTAGTGGGGAACTCCCTTTCCCCATGGGCGTGGGGGATCTCACAGCTACCTGCAAGACCACTGTGCGGTGCAGAGTTGCTATTTAGATTTCCTTGTCCTTAGGTTGATAACCTGATGGAATGTTTCAAAAAGCTCTGGCTGAGTGAGTGAGGGGAGAAGTCAGGAGTGTGCTGGCACTTGTCCAGGTCCACCTGAGCCACACCAGCCAAAGCCAGTGTGCTGTGTGTATGTCATGTGAAAGGATGGGGAAGGGGGTGAGGGGTGGTGGATGTAATGTACATTTGTATTGAATACTGTAGGACCTGAGCAGGATGCAACTGGTGTGGAAGAAGGGGTGGAGATTGTACTGGGTGTGGCTGGGACGGAGTTAATTTTCTTGTTAGCAGCCGCTATGGTGCTGTGCGTTGCCTTGGTGGCCAAAACAGTGTTGAGAACACACTGACATTGGAGCTGTTGCTGAGCAGTGCTTGCACAGTGTCAAGGCCTTCTCTCTTTCTCACTCTGCCCCCACAGCGAGAAGGCTGGGGGTGGCAAGAGGCTGGGAGGGGAAAAGCCAGGACAGCTGACTCCAACTGACCAAAGGGATATTGCACACCATATGATGTCATGGTCAGCAGTAAAACTGGGGAGGGGTGTGTGTTCTTTGCTCAGAGACTGGCTTGGCATCAATCTCCTGCTGTGAGTGATTACTTCTCCACTTATTAAACTGTCTTTATCTTGACCCATGAGACTTTTTCCTGGCTTTTGCCCTTCCAGTTCCCTCCCCCATCCCGCTGGTGGGGAGTGAGCAAGTGACTGGGTGGGGGCTGCCACATGGGGTCACCCACCACACGAGCACAGAGCAAATAGGTTGGTATGTGCTTGTGAGGTCACTGGTGCCTGAGGAGATCATAGGCTGGGAGCTGGCACATGGCCTGTGGAAGTGTTGTGAGATTGCTGATGCCTGAGTAGCTGATAGGCCAAGAGCAAGCACATGGCTTGTGTTGGAGCTTGTGAGGTCACTTGTGCCTTGATATCTCATAGGCAAGCAGATAGCAAGTAGGTGGATATGTGGTGGTCAGGTCACTGGTGCCTGAGTAGCTGATAGGGAGGAGGGAGACACATGGCTTGGGTATGTACTTGTGATGTCACTCTTGGCTGAATAGCTGATAGGCCTTGATCAGGAGCATGGCCCTTATAGGTGCTCGTGAGGTCACCTGAGGCAGAGTACCTCAACAGCAAGGACATGGCAAATGGGTGTGTAGAATCCTGTGAGGTCACTGGTGCCTGAGTAGCTGATAAGGCAGGAGCAGGCTTATAGTTTGTGTAGGTGGTTTTGAGGTCACTGCTGCCTGAGTAGCCGATAGGCCAGGAGCAGGCCAATATCAGCAGTAGATGCTATGGACATCACCTGTGGCTGAGTAGCAGATAGGCCAGGAGCATGCACATAGCTGTGTATGAGCTTGTGATGTCGCTGGTGCCTGAGTAGCTGATAGGGCAGAAGCTGGCACATAGCTTGTGTAGGTGCTTCTGATGTCACCAAGTCAATATTTAGACCACAACCAAATATGGGGTTTTGGAAGAACCATCATTAGCAGCAGCAGTCCATACACTGCACACACACGTGTGACAGTGTAACTCATGAGCACACAGCGATGGCAGTAGGAGTGTGAGGTCACCATCAGTATAACCCGTGAGCACACAGCAGCGGCGTAGGAGGGTGTGAGGTAATGTCACGGATGACACCCCATGGCTGTGGGGCTCGGTGCAGAGCAGCCGTGTGCCCCATCAGAAGGGCATGATGTGGGACGGGAGCTGCCCCCCGTGTGTCTGCGAGGCCGAAGGAGCAGCCCCTGCAGCCCTGGCTGGAGCAGTCGGGGTGGGGGTGGCTCGGGGCACCGCAGGGATGTGCCTGGGCACGGTGCCAGAGGAAACCACAGGCTTCCTGCCCGGGCGCTGTGGGGGGAGCAGGGGAGCGCTGAGGCCACGTGGGCTGTGGTTTGTGCACCTGCAGGCTGCAGCTCCCGAGCCACCCATGGGGAATAACGGCCCCTCGGTGACATGTCAAGAGGCAGGGATACATCTGAGCCTCTGGGCTGCGTGTCTGCAGGGACATGTCCCAGCTCCAGCTCATTTCAAGGGACCTTCCATGGGGCTCTCCAGGGAGGAACGGCTGAGCAGTACTCCTGGGATGGGGCTCTGGCCTGAGCTAGGCCCTTTCCCAGCTGCTGCTCCAGCACAGCAGGATCTGAAGCAGGGGCAGGGGCTGTTTCCTTCCCTTCCTGACACAGCCCTGGTGCAGTCCCAGCCCTGTGGTTCCCATGGCACAGGGATGGCTGGACACTCGCACCTTGGGCTGTTGGATGTGCCCGGTATAGGAGATGCTCAGTGCTCCTGGTCCACACAGCAGGGTTCAAGGCATGAAAAATCCGTTTTCCCCCACTACAGCCGGCCCTGTCCTGTGACGCACCACCACCACAGTGACGTGACACCTGCAGTGGAGCCATCCCTCATATATGGTCATGAATGGCGCTGGAGAAGTTCATTGGAGGGCTGGGCTGTGTCGGAGGGGAGATAGCTCCCGATAATGTCTAAAAAGGTGCTGCTGCTTTGATTGGCTCCTCCTGTAGCTGGGCTGGCATCTGCAGAGATATATTGCCCTCTCGTCATCATTGTCCCCATGAGTCCACAGGAGCTGTGGCAGGGAGTGTGGCGCAGCAGGGATGTGCTGGCAGGGCAGGACTCAGGATGGGCCGAGAGGGAGTCCTGTCCCCTCAGATGCTGTGGCTGCTGCTCTGGGTACAGCTGTGCAGGGGTAAGTGCTGACTGCCCAGGGCCAGGGGCTACCAGGGTGGTCATCAGGATCGCCTGGGAATGGGGTTTCTTTGCAGGTGCTACTGAGACGAGGGGCAGAAGGGGCTCAAGTCCATGGAGCCTGTGCCTTTCCCTGTGCCCATGTGGGTGGGAGAGAGTATCTCCTTTTCCAGGGCTCCAGTGCTTAGGGCAGCCTGTCCCTGGCTGCATTCACAGACACCCTCTCGTGGGGTACCCCCTGTTGCCCAGCACTGTGCCTCTGGAGCCAGTGGTGGCCTAGCTGGTGATGGCAGCCCCCAGAGATCCCCAGAGCACTGCCAACCTCTGGGGTAGCCTCGAGGGTTTGTGTGCTGCTCACTGCCCCCTTAATCCAGGGGAGCCCTGACCCTATGAGGGCAGTGTGTACCCCACAGAGAGAAGGGAGCGGGACATCTACAGTAGAGAGACATCCTTTGTGGAGGGCCTGGCCCAGTGCAGGGACTGGACTGACACCAGGGATGAGGAGAGGAGATGGGTTGGGGGATCCTCAGATTTGTCTCAGTGCTCCCTGGGCAAAAAAAGTGGGGTGGGTTTGGATGGTGGTGGGGCAGGTGGTTTGCAGGAAGCTGCAGGCCTGGGTACACAGGGCTGTTGAGGGGGTGCTGGGCTGGGGAGGAGCGGTGCCCAGTGCAGGGCTGGGCAGGGTGCAGGTGGGTATGGGTGGGGGCAGGTAGCCATTGGTGTGGGAAGAGGTGCCTTGTGCAGTGGGATAGTAGGGGACCCAGCAGAGCTAGAACTGGACACCCCCAGCCTTGCGCAGGCCGTGGGGATAGAAGGGACCTCCACACTGCACTGGGGACAGCCTGAGGGGAGAGGGCTCCCACCCCAGTACCTCTGACTCGACCCAGGAAGGGGTTTCCCCCAGACCTGCAGTGCTGGGGCTTGGCACTCTCCTGACCCCCCCATGTTGGTGTTCAAAGGTGCTGCGGAGGTGAGGCTGGCGAATGGCAGCAGTCACTGTGCTGGGAGAGTGGAGGTGAAACACAGGGGCCAGTGGGGACTGTGTGTGGTGACTACTGGAGCATGGACGACGGCAGTGGTTTGTAAGCAGCTGGACTGTGGGTCTGCTGTTGGAGCTCCTCAGTACGGACACTTTGGGCCAGGATCTGGCCCCATTTGGATGGATGATGTTGGCTGTAATGGCACCGAGTCTGCCCTGTCTGACTGCAAACACGCAGGATGGGGTGAACATAACTGTGCTCACACTCACGATGCTGGAGTGACATGTTCAGGTAAGGTAGCCTGTACTCCACCTTTGGGGCCAGGGGGGGAAGGGACCTTGACTGTGTCCTCAGGGAGCAAGAAGGGGACGCCAGAGCAGGGCCAGTGTGCTGGTCTAACTGCCGAGCTGGGACTGTCATTGCTGATGTCCCCGTCCCAGGGAAAGCCCAGAGGGACCCTACCCCAGGGTGAACTAACCTTGCCACAGTGTCTTAGTCCCCTCAGTCAGTATCTTGGGCTGCAGATGAATCCTCCGTCCCTGCCCCGGGGTGTCCACTCATCTCCACCCATTCTGCCAGTTCCCAGCCAACAATGCTGAGGGTCCCTGTGCTGGAGAAAGCAGGGGGGACTTGCTTGGCACTCCACACCTTGGAGGAACAGCATCAGATGACTGGTCCTCCTGGGTCATTCCCTTCACAGGCATGAGTACCTCAAGTGAATGAAAAGGGCTTTTCAGAGAGGATGAGTGCTGGGCCCTGAGGAGAGAAGCAGGGTGGCACACAGCTCTTCACTGCCTGTCCCCAGGGCTCGGCTCTGTGGTCCAGCACTGCAAGGCTTAGGAACTTTGCAGCTGCTTGACTCTGGCTGCTTCCTTCCACATCACCGCATGCACGGGCTGGCACTGAGCATCCCTGGGACTTTGACAGCCCTGTAGGGGCATGGCTCCATGAAGCTAGCACTGACCACCTGCCCAACCTCTCCTGCCTGCCTATCGATCCCCACACTGCCCCATGGAACAGGGTCTTTGCCAGCACTTCCTGACTCTCATCTGTGCCTGCTGTTACCCTCTGAGTCAGTGTGAGGCCAGGGAGGCATGCGAGTCTCGGGCCCTTTGTCCGGCCATTGGCTTGGGACCTGTGCATCTCAGGCAGAGCAGTGTGTCCCTGGCTGAGGACATCCCCTCCAAAGAGGTTGGAGGGGTCTGGACAGGCACCAGCCATCACAATACTGCACCATTTCTGTGCTCTGTGACATCTCCCACCTAAAAGGAACCTCCCAATGCTCCAGGAACAGCCCTGGGATTAGGTGCACTACTGGCTGCCTCAGGGTGATGTCCTGCCTGGCCCAAAGCTCTGCAGGGGCTGAGCAGGCTGCAGCAGTCAGTATCATCTGGGCCACTTCTCCTGGACCCAACTGCTCACCACCATGCTGGGCAGCACAGGGCACCTTGTGTGGGAGCAGTTTGTCTGAGCAGTACCTGTGGCTGTGAGTCTGCAACAGACACATACCCTCGAGTGCTGTGATGGTGTAGAGAAGGGGTGCAGGGGGCCTGGATGTGTTTGTGTCACCAGCACTCCCCCAACAGCTTCCTCTGGGATGTGCAATGGGCAGTTTGGTCACAGCTTGCTTGGAGGTGATGCAGGATGTGGTCTTGTAGCTGCCAGAGGGCTCTGGGAACTGCCAGGTGTTTTGGTTTTTTCCCAGGATTTGTCCGTCTGGTGGAAGGGAAGAGCCGTTGCTCAGGACGTGTGGAGATCCATGACGGGGACCAGTGGAAAACTGTCTGTGCTTCACACTTTGGTGCCAAAGCTGCTGACGTGGTCTGCAGGGAGTTGCAGTGTGGCAGAGCCCTGCCTGTCGCTGAGGCAGCTCACTTTGGAGAAGGGGTCAGTGCCATGTGGATGGAGAGCGGTGCAGGTGTGGGGAATGAATCCCTCCTCATCTCCTGCCCAGGGGTCCTCCAGGGAGCAGCCCTGCACCCACGCGAACAGCGCTGTTGTCACCTGCACACGTAAGGACTCAGGGACGGGCGTTGAACACTGGGTGAGCTCCAGCCTGAGGGGAGGCAGGTTGTGGGTGTGGGACAAGGGAAGTGGGGTGTCTGTTCCCACAGGCTGGCAGAGAGGTGACCTTCCTGGGGGATCCTAGACAAGGGCAGGGCTGGGCTGATGCCAGGACAAGGAGGGGGCATGGTTGGGAGGGCTCACTGGGATCATTGTGTTGTTCGCAGGGGACACAGCAAGACCTGAAGGCAGAGGATAAGCTGGGAGGAGCCCGGGGCAGGCTGTGGTCCAGGGCAGCTGGGGGCCCTGGGGAGAAGCAGCAGTGTGTGCTGGGGGAGCCCTGGGGCAGGTCTCTTCTCAGGGTGCTGGGTGGGGAGGAGCAGGTGCCCTAGGTGGGCATGGGCCAGGGGCAGGTGGCAGCTGGCCGTTGGGGTAGAAGGAGGTGCCAAAGGCTGTGGGGCCACAAATGACCCAGCAGGGCCACAACTGCACACCCCCAGCCTTGCACAGCCCGTGGGGATAGAAGGGAGCCCTGCACTGCCCCGGGGACAGCCTGGAGGGGAGGGCTCCCACCCTGGCACCTCTGACTCCACCGGGCAGGGGTTCCCCCAGACCCCCAGGCTGGGGCTCGCTGTTCTGACTGTCCTTTGTCAGTGTTTGAAGGTGCTGTGGAGGTGAGGCTGGCGGATGGTGGCAAACGCTGTGCTGGGAGAGTGGAGGTGAAACAACAGGGCCAGTGGGGCACGTGTGTGGTAACTACTGGGACATGGACGATGCGCAGTGGTTTGTAAGCAGCTGGACTGTGGGTCTGCTGTTGAAGCTCACCAGTACGACACTTTGGGCCAGGATCTGGCCCCATTTGGATGGATGATGTTGGCTGTAATGGCACCGAGTCTGCCCTGTCTGACTGCAAACACGCAGGATGGGGTGAACATGACTGTGTTCACACTATTGATGCTGGCGTGACGTGTTCAGGTAAGGGGTCAGCCTGTTCCCCACCTTTTGGGCCAGGATGGGGGAAGGGACCTTGACTGTGTCCTCAGGGAGCAAGAAGGGGATCCCAGAGCAGGGCACAGTGATGCTGGTCTATGCCGAGCTGGGACGTCATTGCTGATGTCCCCAGTCCCTGGGGAAAGCCCAGAGGGACCCTACCCCAGGGTGAACTAACCTTGCCACAGTGTCTAGTCCCCTCAGTCAGTATCTTGGGCTGCAGATGAATCCTCCGTCCCTGCCCCAGGTGTCCACTCATCTCCACCCATTCTGCCAGTTCCCAGCCAACAATGCTGAGGGTCCCTGTGCTGGAGAAAGCAGGGGGACTTGCTTGGCACTCCACACCTTGGAGGAACAGCATGAGATGACTGGTCCTCCTGGGTCATTCCCTTCACAGGCATGAGTACCTCAAGTGAATCAAAAGGGCTTTTCAGAGAGCATGAGTGCTGGGCTTGAGGAGGAGCAGGGTGGCACACAGACGTTTGCTGCCTGTCCCCAGGGCTCAGCTGTGTGGTCCAGCACTGCGAGGCCTCAGGGCTTGGTGGCTGCTTGACCCTGGCTGCTCCCTCCCACATCACCACAGTCACAGGCTGGCATTGGGAAATCCCTGGGGTTGTGACAGCCCCGGGGACATGACCCTGTGCAGGCAGCACTGACCCACTGCCCAATCTCACCTGCCTGCCCACGGCTCCCCACACTGCCCCATGACATGGGGGCTTTGGCAGCATTTCCTGATCCTCATCGGTACCTGCTGTTCCCTGAGAGCCGGCATGGGCCCAGGGGGGCATGTGAGTCTCCGTCCCTCTGTGCTGGACATTGATCTGTATTGTGCGTTGCGTCCCTGACTGAGAACCTTCCCCCTCAGGCAAGCATCAGAGGGGTCTGGACAGGCACCAGCCATGATAACAGCTGCACCATTTCTGTGCTCTGTGACATCTCCCACCTAAAAGGAACCTCCCAATCCTCCAGGAACACCCTGGGATCAGGGTGCGCTTCTGGTTGCCTCAGGGTGATGGTCCTGCCTGGCCCAAAGCTCTGCAGGGGCTGAGCAGGCTGCAGCAGTCAGTATCATCTGGGCCACTTCTCCTGGACCCAAACTGCTCCCACCACTGCGGTGCTGGGGGAACCATGCCAGGCAGCACAGGGGACCTTGTGTGGGAGCAGTTTGTCTGAGCAGTACCTGTGGCTGTGAGTCTGCGACAGACACATACCCTCGAGTGCTGTGATGGTGTAGAGAAGGGGTGCAGGGGGGCCTGGATGTGTTTGTGTCACCAACACTCCCCCAACAGCTTCCTCTGGGATGTGCAATGGGCAGTTTGGTCACAGCTTGCTTGGAGGTGATGCAGGATGTGGGCATTTAACTGCCAGAGGACTCTGGGAACTGCCAGGTGTTTGGTTTTTTCCCAGGATTTGTCCGTCTGGTGGAAGGGAAGAGCCGCTGCTCAGGACGTGTGGAGATCCATGACGGGGACCAGTGGAAAACTGTCTGTGCTTCACACTTTGGTGCCAAAGCTGCTGACGTGGTCTGCAGGGAGTTGCAGTGCGGCAGAGCCCTGCCTGTCGCTGAGGCAGCTCACTTTGGAGAAGGGGTCAGTGCCATGTGGGATGGAGAGCTGCAGTGTGTGGGGAATGAATCCCTCCTCATCTCCTGCCTCAGAGGGTCCTCCAGGGAGCAGCCCTGCACCCACGCAACAGCGCTGTTGTCACCTGCACACGTAAGGACTCAGGGACACGGGGGCTGTGCCAGGGGTCGGGGAACAGAGCAAGGAATGTGCTAGGCTGGGTGTGGGGACAGGAGGGATGATGGCATTGTCTGCAGCATGAAAATAGTTGAGAAGGAGAAGAAAGGCATGCTGTCCTCTGGCCTCTCCCCCAGCTCCTGAGGGTACAAGAGCACCAATCCACCCTCTCTCCTCCTCCTCTGTCCCCAGAGTACACAGGGTTCAGGCTGGTGAACGGCAGCACAGCGTGTGCGGGGAAGGTGGAGGTCCAGGTGCTGGGGACCTGGGGGACCCTCTGTGCCTCCCGCTGGGATCTCTCGGATGCCCACGTTCTCTCGTCAACTCAACTGTGGGTTTGCTGAGGCCATTCCTGGAGGAGAGCATTTTGGGAGAGAGACTGGCCCTGTCTGGAGAGACTCCTTCCACTGTGACGGCACTGAAGCCCACCTGGCACAGTGCCCAGTGATCACCCTGGGGGCCTCACCATGCTCCCACGGGAACACTGCTGCTGTCATTTGCTCAGGTGAGTGCCGGAAAAATGCTGCATTAACTCCATTGCCCTTTGTGTGTGACACGGCCACCCAAAGCAGGGGTCCCATGGCAGTACCAGGCTGAAGTTCTCCCTGGACAAACCCTGGCATCCCCAGGAGCCATCTGGAGGGCTTTGCCTGCTCAGACTGACCGCTCTGCTTTGGGAGAGCTGAGCACTGAACGGAGGCAAGCATCTACCCCCAGGGCAGTGCCTTAGCCCCAGCGCCACCACCAGGCCTGGGCTCCTCTGTTCTCGTACTGTGGGACGAGCCCAGGACAGGGCTGCAGGGCTCTGCTCCATCCCTCTGGCTGCAGACAACCACATCGCATCCCCGCAGAGAGCCCTGCAGAGCCTCATCCCACCAGCCAGGCAGGAGCTGCCTGGGTGCTCCCAGCAGCAGCAGACCTGGGTGTGAGCTGCAGAGAGGCCCGGGCTTTGCCCTCACTTCTCGTCAGCAAAAGGCTCAATCTGTCCTGTTTGGTCAGAAAATCCCCCCTCGCCCTGCTCCCTGAAGGATGCCCTGCTCCCCAGTGCCGCCGATGGCTGTGGTATCTCTGTTGTCCCCAGGCTCAGCCGGCTTTGCATCCCTGCGGCTGGTGGGCGGAGGGAGCCGGTGCGACGGACGAGTGGAGATCTTCCAGCATGGGATGTGGGGCAGAGTTCTGGATGACGAGTGGGACATGCAGGAGGCCAGTGTGGTGTGCCGGCAGCTGCGGTGCGGAGAGGCAGGGACAGCCTACAACCCCCCAAAGCCTGAGCGAGGGACGGGCCCCGTGGGGCTGCGAGGGGTCCGGTGCGCAGGGCACGAGGCCAACCTGGCCCTCTGCAACACCTCCCTGCCTGAGAGTGCACCGGCAGCAGGGGTTGCGGAGACGTGGGAGTCATTTGCTGGGGTGAGCAGCACTGCATGGGCCCCCCAGGTGACGGGGTGGGTGGGCAGCCAGGCCCTGACAGCAACTGGGCTTTCTACCCACTACAGGAGCCGGCGGGTCCGGCTGGTGAACGGGAGCGGGCGCTGTGCTGGGAGAGTGGAGCTCTACTACCAGGGCACCTGGGGGACTGTGTGTGACGATGGCTGGGACCTGTCTGATGCCGCCGTCGTTTTGCCACCAGCTGGGCTGTGGAGGGGCGGTGGAGGCGGCTGGCTCTGCTTGGTTTGGGGAAGGCTCTGGCCAGATCTGGCTGGATGGCGTGAACTGCTCTGGGGCGAAGCTGCTCTCTGGGACTGCCCTGCTGGGCCCTGGGGGCAGCACGACTGCGGGCACAAAGAGGACGCTGGGAGTCATCTGCTCAGGTGTGTGCCAGGACCTGTGGTGGGAGCCTGGTTCCTGGGGAGGCCAGGACACAAGGAGAGCTGGGCATGGCCAAGGCTGTTCCTGACTGCCTCTGAGCTGCTGCCCAAGCCCGTCCTGTGGGACACCCATGCACGGGCACCCTCAGTCCCGCTGGGGGTCCCTGGGGAGCTCAGCAGTCCCCGAGGATTAGCGGGAAGGGCAGGGGTCTGTCCGTCAGGGACTTCTCTCTGCCCCTGGGTGCAAGGGGGACGTGCTGGCCCTGCCCCTGCCGCCGTGAGGGCTGGGGGGTGCAGAGGTGTCCTGGCTCCCACAGCCCCACACCAGCCTGTTCCCCCTTGGTGCCTTTCCTTGCAGAGTTCGTGGCCCTGAGGCTGGAGAACAGCGACGGCTGCTCTGGGCGCCTGCAGGTTTTCTACAACGGGACATGGGGGAGCATTTGCTCCAACTCGATGACTCTTGACACGGTGTCGCTGGCATGCCAGGAGCTGGGCTGCGGGGATGGAGGATCCCTGGAACACGCCTGCCCTACGGCAGGGTGTCTGGCCCTGCCTGGCTGGATAACGTGCAGTGTGGGGAGAAAACCAGCTCCTTCTGGCAGTGTCCCTCCACTCCCTGGAACCCGCAGTCATGTGAAGACCTGCGAGATGAGACCACATCACCTGCAATGGTAACTCGGAGCACCTGGGCACCAGTGTCACCCCAGCTCCTGCTCCCTGGTGGGCACGGCCAAACACAGAGAAAGAGCTTGGAAAGGCTTTTCCTTGCCATGTCAGACCCTTCTGCTGCTGGTGGCACAAACGTGACCACAGCCACCCACGGTCCAGCAGCAGTTGCCACCCAGGCTGCCAGCAGCACCTGCGGGAGGCAGAGGCACCTCCAGGTGAGGTCTCAGAAGAGACCAGACAGGGTTCAGAAGAGCCTCCCCTCCATGGACACCCTCCTGCTGCTCTCTGAACCAGGGGCCTTTTGGGGCTGAGCAGTCAGGGTCCCCCCACAGTCCTGCGTCTGTCCCCTGAATGACCAGGGTTCGGTTGCTGCCGTGACCAAGATGGCACAGGGAGGCGCAAGCAGAGCTCAGCCCTGCTCTCTTCTGCACCATCCCCTGAACCAGCCCCTTCACCACAGTGTTTCCTTCTTCAGGGGGACGCCCAGAAATGCCCCCGACCCCGTTGGCCCCGTGCCCCAACTCCACGAGCTGCACAGGTAGGGAGCTGCTCCCTGTGTACCCTTGTTGTCTGGCAGGGCTCTGCCTGCTCTCTCAGTGCCATGGGAAGTCTTTGCCTTCTCCAGCCAGGAGAGAGATTCGTGCAGTGGGAGGCGAGGACAGGTGCTCGGGCAGAGTGGAGGTCTGGCACCGTGGCTCTTGGGGGACGGTGTGCACGATTCCTGGGACATGTGGGATGCTGAGGTGGCATGCAGGCAGCTGGGCTGTGGCCCCGTGGTGTCTGCCCTGCATGAGGCTGCGTTTGGGATGGGGATGGGCCCCATCTGGCTGGAGCAGGTGGAGTGCCGGGGGACAGAGCTGTCTCTGCAGGACTGCTGGGCCCGTCCTGGGGACAGCGGTGCTTGTCGGCATAAGGAAGATGCTGCCGTGCGCTGCTCAGGTGAGTGGCAGGGCTGGGACCCCTTGCTCGGGTCTTGGCAGGAGCTGGGAAAGCCTTACACCCACTTGGTCCTGGCATGGGCCCTGACCTCCCAAGAGCAGGAACATTCCCTGTGGAGTGCAGGAGGCTGGGTGTCAAGTGCGGAGCAGCCTCGGTGGATCTGGACGTCCATCCGGCCACTGCCCGTGGGGCCCTGCAGCCCCAGGGCTATCCCCTGGGCTGCCTGTGCCTTCCTGCCTGCCGCCCAGAGCAGAGGCGCTGGGCCCTGTCCCGGCCTCCCTTTCTAGCACTACAGGAGGGGCAATTTGGGGGGGATGTGTCAGGGGCATCTCCAGACACACACACAGTGTGTTGGGGAGGAGGCTCCCCGGGACCCGCACAACCACCCTCTTCAGCCCAGCTCTCCTTTGCCTCTTCTGCAGCTACACCCAGGACGGCAGCATTCCCACCCCAAGCAGGTAACTTGTCCTCCCCCCGGGGCTGGGTATCCCCAGGGCCAGGCTGTGAGCCACAGCTGGATGGAAGGGGCTCCTTGCTGGGGTGTGAAACTCCCAGGAGGAGGCACTGGGGGTGGGGGGGGGGTTAGGGAGGGTTGTAATTTACTCAGCAGGGTAGAAGCTTGCCCATCACTCACCCCTGGGGCACTCCACCCCTTGCTGCCTTGTGTGATGGGGTCAGGACTGATGCTGCCTCCACCTCTCCCAGGCCTGGTGCTGCCCCTTCCATGTTCTTGCCCATGCAGATCCCACTCGAGGCCGTCTGACTGGCAGCGGGAGAGTCTCAGTGCCCGTCATCATCTGCATCATCCTGGGGGCCCTTCTCTGCCTGCTCCTGGCCCTCCTGGCCGGGCAAGTGCTAAGCACCAGGACTGGGCGCAGAGGTGGGTCCTGCCACAATGGTGCCAGGGGAAGATACCTCCTGGAAGGGCTGTGGGGTGCTGCGGGATGTCAGTGAGGGGCACAGGCAGAGCTGAGGGGGTGGGACTGTGTGCTGCCACCTGTCCCAGACACCACCCCAGTGAGTGCCTGGCCATGGGGCACCAGCAGCAAGGGGTGGAGAGAGCCCAGAGGTGGGGGGAGCTGGCCAGAGGCAAGGAGAGAAACGGGGAGAGTGGGGCTCGGGAGATGTGAGCAGAGGGGAGATGGCCAAGGCTGGCAGTGCTCTGGGTATTGGTGGAGGGCACTCTGGGGCAATGGAGATGCTAGGAGGAGCGTGGGGCAGGAGGGTCCATTTCCATGGTGTCAGGCTCCCAGCCTGTCCCTCTGCCCAGCCCTGCCCACCCACCAGCAGGGCAGGGGCCCTGCTATAGACCCGTGGGGCAGAGAGAGGGCAGCTCCAGGTGGAGAGGAAACATGGGAGCTGCTCCAGGGTCAGACAAGGGGGCATGACCCAGGGGCCAGAGGGGCATGAGCGCTGTCTCCAAAGGGATGATGCGAGGGTGATGCTGCCCCAGAGGATCTGCACAGCAATGTTGCCCTCACCGGGATGTGGCAGCCATGCCTGGACAGTGCAGTGGGGCTGTGCTGTTGGAGCAGTGCTGGGCTGGCCCAAGGAAGAGGTTTGGGGGAGCACAGTGGGGTCCCATTGGCTCTCTGCCTGTCCCTCTGCCAGCCCTGCCTCTATCCCCAGGCTCCAGGAGAGCTCAGGAGCTCTTCCCCGAGGCCGTGTACGAGGAGATCGGTTACAGCCCAGCATGGGAGAAGCAGGCGAGGTTTGGTCGCTCAGGTGGGTGTGGGTCCTCCCTGGAGGCACATCTGCAGGACACCTTTCCCCTGGCCCAACCCAGAGCTGATCCCCTGAAGCCCCCAGCCCGTGGTCCCTGCAGCACTGGCGCCATGTGGTGTGTGGGGAGAGCATCCAGGTCCTGGGCCCAGGAGAGGAGCTTTCTCCCAACCACCTTTCACCGTCCCAGCTGGACAGCCCCTCTCTTTCTGCCCCTGCACCCCATGTGACACCCAAGGAGGGAGGGAAGGGGCTGTCCTAGGGCACCTCTGGGAGCACCTTTGAGACAGGGTTTGTGCCAGGGGAGCAGGGTAAATTCCCAGCCCTCCTCCCCATGCAGCCCCAGCTCTGTGGGTCCCCCTTCCCCAGCAGCGCTGACCATGGGCCAGGTCAGTGGGGCTCGCTCCATAACACCCACTGTGCATCTCTCCAGGCTCTTCTTCAGAGGAGTCCCTGAGCCAGCTGCAGCCCTCCCCTGGGCTCAGCGAGGAGGAGGATGGTCTGGCATCAGCAGCAGGTAACGGAGGCAGGAAGGGCTTCGTCTCCCTGCAGACATGTGATGGACAGAGGTGTCACTGAGTGTCAGTGTCAGAGATGGGGAGACACGGGGGTCTCCTGTGGCGCTGCCAACACCAGTGTCTCAGCCCTGTGTCCCTGCTGCCTCCTCCCGTCCTCTGCTCTGCAGGATGTATCTTCTCACTGTCACCAAGCTCCCCTCTCCTTTCAGATGTTCTTGTCCTGGCCGCAGGTGAGCCAGCGCATGGCTATGATGATGCCAGGGAGGTTTCTGACCCTGGGGAGGACGCTGCCCCTGAGCAGGGCGAGTGGGAAATGCCCAGGGTGCCAGAGGAGGGAGCAGGGCCCAGGGATGCACCCAGAGGTGAGAGGGAAATTTAGCACTGCTGGTTCCTGGGGTGCCATCCCTGGTGGCACCTGAGTCACTGCTGTCCTGAGACCCCAACCTCCTGGGAAGGGGGAACCTGCCCCAGGAGTTTTCCTTGGAGGGACTGGGGGTGGGAGAAGGAGCTGAATGTGGTGAGGAGCTGGGAGGAAGATGATGTACAGACCCCATGAGGTGAACTGCAATGTCCTGCCTTGCTGCCTGCAGGGGCCAGCCTGCGCTCCCGGAGAAGTGCCGGGGTCCCCAGAGCTGAAGGAGACACCTTGTCCCTATCCCTGGCGAGCATGGGCTATGATGATGCTGAAGAGGTGTCTCTGGCACATCCCCGTGAGGACACAAAGGCTGTGACAGTGGAGCTCTGTGCACAACAGTCCCTGAGCCCCAGGCCAGGAGAGCCCATCCCTGCTGTGCAGCTGGGTGCAGCCGGGACGGAGGAGAGTCTGTGCAGCTGGGAGAGCTGTGAGCACATGGGAACTGTCTCCCTTGACCCATGGGCAGCAGAAACCGCCTGGAGTTTCCTCTATTTGTATTCCCCTCTTTCTGCTGTGCCTCCAGATTTCTTCTTATTAAAAGTCTCTGAGGGCTTTGACCCACAGCTGGTGCTTGCCTGCCCAGGTGTTGGGGTGTCTCCCTGAGGCTCACCAGGGGGAGCAGAGAAGAAGGACATGGCGGTGGGGAAGGGGCTCAGGGTCGGGGTCAGGCTGTGGGGCTGCGAGAGCCCATGGTCCCTGGGGAATAATCCTGCTGACAGAGACATTTCCATCCTGCTGGCCACAGGCACTTTTGAGTCCAAATGGCTCTCTGATAGGTCCCGTGATGCACGTCAGCGGCAGCACCCATTTCCTCACCCTTGGGTTTCCAGCTGCTCTTTCCCCCTGCCTGGGCCCCGCTGGTCCCACAGCGCAGAGGCCACGACAGAGCTGCCAGGACAGGGGAAGCCCTGGGCTTTTGTCTCACAGAAGTGAGCACTAAGGTGGCTGCAGTGCCCTGAACACCCCAGCCAGCCCCAGGTGGGATCAAGGCCCAC
Source organism: Gymnogyps californianus (assembly GCF_018139145.2). Taxonomy (NCBI): domain Eukaryota; kingdom Metazoa; phylum Chordata; class Aves; order Accipitriformes; family Cathartidae; genus Gymnogyps; species Gymnogyps californianus. Next base: position 2,750,954 of record NC_059496.1, read on the forward strand.
GATTACCTCCCATAATGGTCAGGAGGCAGCTCTGCTCCCCACTGCCCCAGCACAGGGTGCAGAGCCATGTTCAGGGACACGTGGGGCTGGGATTCCCTCTCCTCATGCTCTGCCAGGACCCATCTCCATTGCTCCTGCTGCCTTGGGCCCTCACAGACCCCGAGCACTATTGCCACAGCCGCAGAGCTGCCTTCTTCCTGAGCAGGGGCTGTAAGGCCCCACGGCAGCCCTGGGACCCCCTCCTCCTGCTCCCCTCCAGCCCCCACCCCTGCCCTCCTGCTGCCTTGCCAGGGGTGTCAGTTTGGATTTGTGTCGGGGCAGTACTTGTGGGCAGGTACAGGAGGGAGGGGAGCAGGGGGGATTGGGGCACCTTTCCCTCAGCGCTGTTGGAGGGCCAGAGGGATGGAGAAAGGATCCCCACGAGATGTGTGCTGTAGCCAAAAGCCGTGGTCCAGCCCCTGGCCTGAAGAAGGGCTCATCTGGGAGGATGCTCATGTGGGCACATTTCCATGGCAGATGAGATTTTGTGTCCCTCCTCTAAAGCAGGTGCTGCTGGGAGCTGAGCCAGGGTCCCTCTCCCTTGGCCGGGGCTTTCACCTGCCCCTGCCCCGCAGAGAAGGCTCTTACGCAGGAGCCAGTCGAGGAGAAGGCTTTGACACCTGGGCAGGACCTGGCACCCAAACTGCCCTCCCTGCTCCCGCTGGTGGGTCTCCACACCCCTCTGCCTTTTCCCCAAAAGGATACTCTGCTGTGGGCTGGAAGGTGCATTTGCTGTCTGTGGCAGGCAGGGTTCCCTGTGGGGAGTTCCTGCAGCTCAGTACTGCTGCAAACAGCAGGATCTGGCCCTAGAGGAGAAGAGGGGAGGAGGCGGCTGTCGCCAACATCCTCTCCCACTTCAGCATTGCCCCATTCCCTGCCAGGAGCTCCACCACCCCTGGGGTGACGCTGGGGGTTCTGGGGGAAGCCCAGGCTCACACACCCCTTTGCCCCATACCCTGGAGCCTTCCTGCTGGCAGCCCCCATGGGAGAGCAGCGTTCCCAGGGCCAGACCCCACGATGATGGGTGACATACGAGGGCACTGCAAACACAGCCTCCATCCCCTGGAAAACTCCCACTGGGGCAAGCTCCAGCCCTGCATCTCAGAGAAGTAAGGTGAAGTGAAGTAAAGAAGAAGGGGGGAGTGTTATCTTCTGAACACAGGATGGTGGGGGTCTATGGGCAGCATGGACACTGACCAGCAGAGTCAAGGTGCCCCAAGTGGGGACCAGGGCAAAGAGCCCAGTGCCTGTCCCGTGCCACCTCGCCGCCAGCTCTGCCCTCCCATAGGTGTAATATTTCTCCCTTACTCTGGCACCGGGCAGAGGTTTGCCTCCTCCTCCTTGCGGAGATGAGCCACAGGCCTGTGTGTGCTTGAGGGGGCAGCACACCTCAGCAGAAAGTACCTGTTTCATGGCATTTTGGGACCTGAACAGTCTGGCCCTGCAGGCTGGGTCCATTCTCTGTAGCAAAGCAGGATTGTCACTGTGCCCCAGATCTGTGGTTTCTCCTGCAGCTCCTGAGGACCTACCTGAGGGGGGGTCACAGTGAGACCCCAACTCTCAGCACTGCTGCCCCGACGCTGGGCAGAGCATGGCTGTTTAAAGTCCACGGGAGAGCAACCTTATTTCTCTGAGGCTGGGCTCACCGCTCCTGGGGGCTGGGCACCCTGCAGTGAAAGTCCATGTCTCATACCCCATTTTGGTTACAGGTGTTATTGCCAAGGGAGCAGCCAAGGCACCATCTCCTGGCCCTCACTGCCTGTGCATGGCGGTGGACAGGCCTGTGCCTCCCCAATGCCATCAGCACAGGGTGGACAGAGACACCAAACACCCCAGGAGCAAGAGCTGGGCACCGGCCCTCCCAGTCCCACCTCAGCAGGGCTGTGCCTGACCTCAGCAGCTCCAGGTTCCCTGAGCTGAGGCTCTGCTCAAGCCAGTGGTGGAAGGAGAAGGACCTGGAGACAGGGTCAGGGCAAGAAATGTCATTCCTCCAGCTGGGAGACCCACAGCCCCGCTCAGGCTCGTCCAGCTCAGACACCCCTACCTGCTGGCACAGAGGGGTGCTTCCCACATGGTATGGGATCTCCACCTGGAGACAGGACAATCTCAGACCCTTACCCCTGGAAAGCCACCAGGCCAGTGTGGCCCTGGTCCCAAAGGACACCTGGGCTGGACCAGCGCCCTCACACCACATTTCTCAGTGCAGCCAGAAAGGATTCCTAGTGTGCTGCTGACCTCTGTCCCCTGCCTGAGATCTCCCCACAGACACACTCTGTGGGGTGGGTCTGTGGTGCAGGGCAGTGACCCCATCTCAGGTCCAGCACAGCTGCCTGCTTCTCCTCCAAGAGGGGGCTCAGCAGAGGCTGCGCACATAGCCCTCCTCACCTCACAGCCAAGCCCTGGGTGGGCAGGGCAGGCCCACAGGGTCTGGAGAGGACCACTGCCCCAAGCTCTAACCCGCACCTGCCTGAGGCTGGGGATTCAGGGCAAAAACACCCCATGGAGATGCTGGGGATTGAACCCAGGACCTCCCTCATGCAAAGCGGGCGCTCTTCCACTGAGCTACATCCCCTTGACACTTGCCAGCAGGAGAGACCCTCTCCTCCCATAACGTGTCTATGACAAGCACAGTCCTGTTGTCCCCTGGGTGCCCAGGGACCTTCTGCAGAAAACAGCACTTGAACCCTTCTGAGATGGGGAAGTCAGGACAGCCTCTCCGCTGGGGTCTGATTTTGGCACAGTGCTGCACTGCAGAGCGCAGCCCCTTCAACGTCTCTGCAGGGCAACGGGGCAGGAGGAGGCTCTTGCTCAGGCACTTCTCCCATGCTCTGGCCCACTCTAGGGTGGGTTGATGGAGAGGAAAACAACCCTGAGCCTCCTCTGATGCCCAGGGCAACACCCCTCTGGGCCACATCTGTCCCCAACTCCACAGCAGGAGCCGTGCAACAGGGTGAGGGAAATGCCCTCCCTGAGGGGAGGTGCCCCCAGCCTCTGATGGCACCCCAGGGCATGTGGTGGAGGGGACACGGGGGCAGAAATCTTACATCCCCCTCCTCCAGGCACTGGGCCTCTCCCTGCACCCCTCTGTCCCCCAACATCCCTGGAGGTGAGGTGAAGGGCAGGCTTCCACCTCCATGGGGCTGCGCATGTGGCTTGGGCTCAGGGACCTTCCCACTCCTTCAGCACTGAGGCCTGTCCTGACAGCAAAGCAGTGCCCTGGGACAGCCCTGGCTGGGGTCTCTGTGGCAGGGTGGCTGAGCGTGTTCAGCTGTTAACTCAAAGGGCGATGGTTTGACCACACACAGGGATGGTGTCCCCATGGTGGTACAGCTGGGGCAATTGTGTTGCCCAGTGCCATAGACTTTTCCCAGTGCCATAGATTTTTTCCCTGCTGAGCCCCTGCCTGGCAGAGAGGGTTTGGGGGAATCAAAACCAGACCACAGTCACCGTGAACTTCTGGAGTGGTTGAGTGGAGCTAAGGGGATGGACTGCTCCTTTCTTCTGCTTTGCACACATGGTCCTCAAAGCCATCCTCGGCAATGACTCTCCCATTCTTGCTCAAGAACAACCTAGAAGGAGTCTTTTGGAGCAATGGTAATCCTGCAGGCACTACCCCTGTGGCCAAGTATTTTCAAGCTCACGCTCAAAGCTGGCAAGACAGTAACTTTGCTTGTTCAGATGGTCTCTCCCTCTCCCCTCCTCTCCCTTGCGCTCAGGCACAACAAAAGCCAGACTTCCCTGGAGGTGCATGCCTGGGGAGCCAGCTATGAGGCAGCAGAACTGCACGGGGTTAGAACATGCATGTTGCTGTGGGACTATAGTCCAGTCTGTGCCATTCCTTGGCCTGAGTGGGTGACTGGGGAGAGGCTGAGACTGAAGACAGAGGGAGATGTCCTGGGTCAAAGTTGTCACTGTGTTCCTGATGGGCGAGAAGGGTTCTGGAGCAGCAAGAGGTTGCAAGAGGGGAGCCCAGCAGCTTGTTGGAGCTCATGAGCAGGTCTTTCTTCCTCTGGGCAGGGACTGATGGCTGTGAAGGGCTGCAGCTGAGCTGGACACTCCAGTCTGGTGGGTGAGCAGATTTGGGTATGGAAACTGGGGACAGCCGAGACACTTGTGCTGTGAGCCCTGGGTTTGGTGCTGAGAGAATGGAGAACACAGAAGCATGTGTGATGCTCAGGAAATGCAGAGGGAGGTAAATTTGGAGAGCAAAAATGACATCCAGTGGTTGAACTGGGGCTGTTTGGAAGTCACTGTGTGAGAGTTGGTGACCTTCCATGCTAGACCCCAGGGGAGCCACGGCTGGCATTTCTGTCCCGACCTGTGCCCCTGCAGCAGCGAGGAGCCAATGCAGAGAGATGTTCATGGGGGGCCCCCAAGGGGTCCCCCTGTGCTGCGTGTCTCCCTGCTGATGCCCAGAGAGGAGCACATCTGTGTTTCATCAACCATTGCAGCAGGGGGGCAAAGGGGCCAAGAAACTCTGCTCAGGACAGCTTGTGACTGGACAACTCAGGAGCCAAGGCACCACAAGGGACCATCCTCAGCACGGCTTTGTCAGCTGTCCCTGGCACATCAGAGGTCTCGCTGTGACAGACCTCTGGAGGGAGGATGCTGCCATTCAGGCCTCAGCGCTAGGGAGTGCCTTTCCCTGGGACTCGGGGGACGGTGGCCTCCCCATGGGCAGTACGCTCTGCTCTGGGAGAGCATCCTGCTGGGGCAGGATGGAAGAAGGCAGATAGGTTCTGCAAACATCAAAGGGAGAAAATCATTGCTGAAGCCCGGGGTTGAACCAGGGACCTTTAGATCTTCAGTCTAACGCTCTCCCAGCTGAGCTACTTCAGCCCTGCCCCAGCAGCCCTTGTCCCAATTCCACCCCTGCCAGGCCACAGGCTGGCACACACGAGGAGAGCTCCTTGGGGACATTCCCAGGAAAAAGCTGTGCCCAGCACCGGGCACAGTGGACCTGGCCTCTCCCTGCCTCCATGGCCAGGTGGACTCCAGGTGTGGGGTGGGTGCCAGCCTACAGTAAGAGCACCAAGATATGCATCAGGCCTCAGTTACAAAGGTGATGGCAGTGAAGGCAAGAGGGCAGGCCAGGCACATGCAGCTGCAGAGGCTGAGGGTGGAAGAAGTGTGGGGTTGGTGGAAGACCTCTCTCATAGGGAAGAGAGGGCCCAGGGGAGGCAGAGCTTTTGCTGGTGCCTTAGGCTTTTCCTTCATTCTTGCATGAGCAAGAGTCTTTTGTTGAATGTTTGGAGATGATATTTAGGGGAAAGAAGGCTTGAAAACCTCCAAGGATTGGGACTGCACAACTTCTCAGGGCAACCTCTTCCAGTGCGTAAGTGACCTCATGGTTATGACCTCATGGTCCTCATGGTCTTCATCTCCTGCCTGAACATTCTTTCAACTTTTGTCCCTTGCCTCTCATCTTCCCACCATGCGCCACGATGAAGAGCCTGGCTCTATTTTCTGAATTGCCTCATAGGAACTGGAATGCTCCCATGAGGTTTCCCAAAGCCTTCTCATCTCCATACTGAACAGTGTTCCCTCAGCCTTTCCTCAGGTGGCAAGTTCTCCAGCCCCCTGTATTGGTGCCCCTTCACTGAACTTGCTCCAGCTGATCAATGTCTTTCCTGGACTGGGGGCAGGAGGTGCGCCCAGCTAGAGGAACTCCTCCGCTTAGTGACAGAGCTCCAGGAGGAGGTGAGTAGGTCATGGAGTATCAGGGAGTGCGAGAGAGAGAGAGACTACTGGAATCGCACCCTGCCTTCCCTGGGACAGGCCCAACAGGCAGACAGGACGCATGAGATGGAGGATTCCCTATCTCTCTCCCCGCCTACCTGAACACAAGGACTTAAGGGATAGGGGGCAACGGCGACAAGTTCCTGCCCAGTACAGCAGGCGCATCTCCTCTCTGACAAGACCCCACCCTCCCAGATGCCCTTGCACAATAGGTACAAGGCTCTGCAAGTGGCACCGAACAATAACAAGGACGATGGTTCATCTAGCTTGGAGGTGTCGCTGAGGTTAAGTCGGCCTACACCCTGCGTCAAAACTGCTTCCATAAAGAAAAAAAGACGGAGGTAGCAGGGCTCATTGGAACAGCTTTAAGCTAGAGTTGAAGGGGGAAAGGGATAAAAGCAGGCTCCCTAGAGATAAGCCTGGGGGCAGCACACCAGTGTTTGATGGAACAATGGCTAGCGAGGTCCTTTGGTCTGCCATCTCAGTGGAGGTAGGGGATGGAGATCCATGTGGCAGTAAAGATGGAAGGGTTATGGATGTGTTAGAAACCACGGAAGCGCCTGAGAATGGTCACGTAGGAATGATGGCTTCTCCCCCACAAAGGGGGTGGGATTGATAGCCCAACTGAAGTGCATCTACATCAATGCAAGCAGCATGGGCAACAAACAGGAGGAGCTGGAAGCCATTGTGCAGCAGGAAAACTATGATCTAGTTGCCATCACAGAAATGCCATGGTGGGATGACTTGCACAACTGGAGTGCTGCAATGGATGGCTATGAACTCTTCAGAAGGGATAGGCAAGGAAGGAGAGGCAGTGGGGTAGCCCTGTATGTTAGGGAGTGTTTTGACTGTCTAGAGCTTGATGATGGTAATGACAGGGTTGAGTGTTTCTGGGTAAGAATCAGGGGGAAGGCCAACAAGGCAGATATCATGGTGGGAGTCTGTTGTAGACCACCCAACCAGGATGAAGAGGCAGACGAAATATTCTCCAAGCAGCTGGGAGAGGTCTCACAAGCGCTAGCCCTTGTTCTTGTGGGGGAGTTCAACTTACCAGATGTCTGCTGGAATGCAGCAGAGAGGAAACAGTCTCGGAGGTTCCTGCAGTGTGTGGAAGAGAACTTCCTGACACAGCTGGTGAGGGAGCCAACTATGGAAGGCACCCCACTGGACCTGTTGTTTGTGAACAGAGAAGGCCTTGTGGGTGATGTGATGGTTGGAGGCCGTCTTGGGCATAGCGATCACAAAATGATAGAGTTTTTGATTCAAGGAGAAGTAAGGAGGGGGGTCAGCAGAACTGCTACCTTGGACTTCTGGAGGGCAGACTTTGGCCTGTTTAGGAGACTGGTTGACAGAGTCCCTTGGGAGGCAGTCCTGAAGGGCAAAGGAGTCCAGGAAGGCTGGGCATTCTTCAAGAAGGAAATCTTAAAGGCACAGGAACAGGCCATCCCCATGTGCCGAAAGACGAGCCAGCGGGGAAGAAGACCGGCCTGGCTCAACAGAGAGCTTTGGCTGGAACTACAGGAAAAAAAGAGAGTTTATGACCTTTGGAAGAGGGGCAGGCCACTCAGGAGGACTACAAGGATGTCCTGAGGTTATGCAGGGAGAAAATTAGAAGGGCCAAAGCCCAACTAGAACTTAATCTGGCTACTGCCATAAAAGACATGAAAAAATGTTGCTATAAATACATTAGCAACAAAAGGAGGGCTAAGGAGAATCTCCATCCTTTATTGGATGCAGGGGGAAACAGAGTGACAAAGCATAAGGAAAAGGTTGAGGTCCTTCAAACCTTCTTTGCTTCAGTCTTTAATAGTAAGACCAGTTGTTCTCTGGGTACCCAGGCCCCTGAGCTGCAAGACAGGGAGCAGAATGAAGCCCCCGTAATCCAAGGGGAAATGGTTAGCAACCCGCTAAACCACTTAGACACACACAAGTCTATGGGGCCGGACAGGATCCACACAAGGGTACTGAGGGAGCTGGCAGAAGTGCTCACCAAGCACTTTCCATCATTTATCAGCAGTCCTGGCTAACTGGTGAGGTCCCAGTTGACTGGAGGTTAGCAAATGTAATGCCCATCAACAAGAAGGACTGGAAGGAGGATCAGGGAACTACAGGCCTCTCAGTCTGATCTCGGTGCCAGGGAAGGTTATGGAGCAGATCACCTTGAGTGCCATCACACGACATGTACAGGACAACGAGGCAATCAGGCCCAGTCAGCATGGGTTTATGAAAGGCAGGTCCTGCTTGACTAACCTGATCTCCTTCTATGATAAGGTAACCTGCTTAGTGGCAGAGGGAAAGGCTGTGGATGTTGTCTACCTAGACTTTAGTAAAGCCTTTGACATTGTTTCCCACAGCATTCTCCTGGAGAAACTGGCTGCTCATGGCTTGGAAGGGTATACTCTTCACTGGGTAAAAAATTGGCTGGCTGGCCGGGTTCAAAGAGTTGTGGTGAACGGAGTTCAATCCAGTGTTGGCGGCTGGTCACAAGAGGTGTTCCCCAGGGCTCAGTATTGGGGCCAGTTCTGCTTAATATCTTTATCAATGATCTGGACAATGGGATGGAGGGCACTCTCAGTAAGTTTGCAGATGACAGCAAGCTGGGCGGGAGTGTTGATCTGCTTGAGGGTAGAAAGGCTCTACAGAGGGATCTGGGCAGGCTGGATCGAGGGGCCGAGGCCAATTGTATGAGGTTCCGCCAGGCTAAGTACCAGGTCCTGCACTTGGGTCACAACAACCCCATGCAATGCTACAGGCTTGGGGAAGAGTGGCTGGAAAGCTGCCCAGCAGAAAAGGACCTGGGGCTGTTGGTTCACAGCCAGCTGAAGATGAGCCAGCAGTGTGCCCAGGTGGCCAAGAAGGCTAATAGCATCCTGGCTTGTATCAGAAATAGTGTGGCCAGCAGGACTAGGGAAGTGACTGTCCCCTGTACTCGGCACTGGTGAGGCCGCACCTCAAATACTGTGTTCATTTTTGGGTCACTCACTACAAGAAAGACATTGAGGTGCTGGACTGTGTCCAAAGAAGGTCAAAGAAGATGGCGAAGGGTCTAGAGAACAAGTCCTGTGAGGAACGGCTGAGGGAGCTGGGGTTGTCTAGCCTGGAGAAAAGGAGGCTCAGGGGAGACCTTATTGCTCTCTACAACTACCTGAAAGGAGGTTGTAGCGAGGTGGGGGTCAGTCTCTTCTCCCAAGCAGCAAGCGATAGGACAAGAGGAAATGGCCTCAAGGTGCACCAGGGGAGCTTTAGATTGGATATTAGGAAAAATTTCTTCACCGAAAGGGTTATTAAGCATTGGAACAGGCTGCCCAGGGAAGTGGTTGAGTCACCATCCCTGGAGATATTTAAAAGACATGTAGACGTGGCATTTAGGGACCTGGTTTAGTGGTGGACTTGGTAGTGTTAGGTTTATGGTTGGACTCAACGATCTTAAGGGTCTTTTCCAACCTAAATGATTCTATGAGTCGATGATTCTATGTCTACAGCCTATAGAGAAAGAGGTGCAGGTGTGGGACACCGTCGGATAGCCTGTGGTGGAGATGCTAGAGGGATGAAAAAAGTCTGAGAAGCCCCCAACACAGATCAGCTCTTTCTTCCCTTGGCTCTGGCTGTTGTCTCTGCCACTGATGCCTATGATCAAGCACCTTCTCCTTACAGCGCTAGGGTCTCATTGCCTCCCCTTCCCCACCTGGGAGCCTGGGAGGGATTGTACCGTAGTCCTGCTCTTGGCATTGCACATCCCCACGCCACACTGCCCCAGGAAGAGCCCTGCGCAACATGTGAGGGACAAGGATCTCCCTTCCCAGGGGCTGGGGGTCAGGGCTTAGCCCTTTGCCTTCATGGAACACGTGAAAGTTTACTCAGAATCTGTTCCTTTACATTGCCTTTCTCTACTTGTCACCACTTTCTCCTGTTTTCTGCTCTAAGCAGCCCCTGGGGAGGCTTTGTCCGTAGTGTCCCTCAGCGGGACCCATTAAGGCTCCAAGAAACTTCGGAGTTGGCATCTGACTTTGACTTCTTGAGAAGTTTCTTCAACTTCCTCTCAGTGTCTGAGGTTCATGGACTCGGCACCAAACCCACCGGAGGGGTCATTAAAATGCCTTGGGCTGCTCCTCTGCTGCCAGGCTGTGCCGGACTCCTGGGAGGGAGGGAGCTCATGGCAAGTGGGCAGCACTGCAGAGAGACAGCTCTGGCCAGGAGCAGCTCCTCTGCAAAGCGCAGCAGGGCTGAGGCACTGCCTGCAGGCACCGAGGGGAGAGGAGTGAGGCAGAGAAAGGTTTAAAGGCAGTCAGGAGGGGGAGGGTGCTGAGAGCTCAAAGGAGGAGAAATCTTCGGGGCCCTTGACACAGTAAGTCTCTGGGTGCAGGGCAATGCAGCTGCAGTTTGTGGAGGGATCTCGTAAAGCTGGCATGGCCCACAGGAATCTCATTCCTGTATAGAGGAGGAGGACCTGCTCCAGAGCAGGGATCCCTGCTGCACCATCAGAGGACAGGGCATGACCGCTGCCTTCTCCCAGGGACGGCTGCAGGTCTATGAAGCTGGGTGTGCAGCCAGGGGTGCCCAGGGCTGTCCTTCAGAGCAGGGTCCCTGCACCCCAGGGGGCTGTGTGCTGGGGCAGGGACTCTGCCGCCTGCCAGGGTCAGCGCTCAGCCTGCCCGGGGAGCTCCTCATGGCACTGTGGGGAGAAGCTGTGGGTGGAAGGAGAGACCCCCATCAGGGCAGGGTCCTTCTGCTGTCAGGAGGGTGCTGCCTGGCTCAGGGCTGCTCACAGCTGCACATCACCCCCACGACACTGGCAGAGGCAGCTTTTCAAGAAGCACATCAAGGCAGGGGCTACCTGGAAGGAAAGGTGCTTTCCAGGGTCTGTGCTTTCGGTTTCCTGCTGTGGCTGGGGGGGAATAGCAATGCAGCTGTCAGGTTTGGGCAAGAGAAGGAGACTCCTACGGCATGACACTGACAGATCAGTAGGTCTTTGAGGAACTGGATCAAGTTCCTTCACCCATTCATTGGCCAACAGAAAGCTCCCTCCTCTCTTCAGGGTTTCTCTGACCTGACTTGCCAACACAGAGATGCCCCTGGGCAGCGTCCTGCTGCCAGGAGGGGTCTTCAGGGCAGAGCTGAGCACACAGTGGGTGGGATGGGCTCTGTGAGCACTGACAGGGAGGAGATAAGGGGAAAGAGAAAGGGCTCCCGGCAGGGACAGCTCCAGGCACCAGAGGCCTTGGCAGGGAGGGAGAGAAACCGGCTGACAGCAACGGCTGGTGGGGCAGGTATTTGGGCACTGCCCTGTTAGCCCTTCAGTGAACATGTGTTTTACCTACCAAGCCCCCTGGTCTCCTCTTCCACCCAGCAGAGCCTCTGCCCTCAAGGCCCTGGGATCCAGGGCAGGAGCTGCCTCCTCTGCAGCCCCGAGCTCCAGCAGAGGAGACTCTCCTGAGCGCCCATCTCTCCCTCCCTCGCCTTGCCTCCCTTGGCAGAAGCATTGGGGCATTTCTCCTTCTTTCTCCACCTGCCCCCGCTGCTGCTGCTCTTGTTTTCAGGCTCTCTGGGGATGGGGGTCTCAGCTGCAGCTCAGCAACTGGCCCTGCAGCTCCTGCCATGAAGATGTCTCCATGGGAGCAGGACGCCCAAGCCCCCTTCTAGCCTGTGGCTCTCTGGGCAATGCTGTCTGTCCATGGGGTGGGGATAAAGCTGACTCTTTTTGCCAGACACCCCAGCTTCAAGGAATCAAAAAGCTCCTAGATCTTTCCTGGGGAGGGAGGTTTAAACTGGATTCCTCTGCTCTCAGCAGTATCCAGTTTCCTTTCAAGGGAACAGCTGGGTGTGATCCTCCTCCAGATGGAAGAGGTGCAAGCCCAGGGCAGCTGACAAAAGTCTGATGGACAGGCTGGCTCTCCTCACTCTGCACTAAGGGTCTGCCCGTTTGCATCCCAGGACTCTCAATGTAGCACTCGTAGCGTAGCAGAAATGCCAAGGCTGTCTGCCTTCAAAAAGCACTCCTCAGGTAGGACAGGGCAACAGGAGCAAAAGCCAGACAACCAAACCCCCACAGCTCTGCTCTGCAGGCAGGTGAATTGGGAGGGGCAATGCTGAAATCTCTTTGATTTCATGAGGGGATTTAAACAGCGATCGCTCCGGGTTCCTCTCTGCCTGTTGGTGCACAGCAGGAGTGACTCCTCCAGAGCCCACAGCAGGATCCCTTGCTCCCCATTGCACCCTCAGCCACCAAAAAGCAGAGCTCCAGCCAGGGAGCTGCAGGAAGGTCTCTCTGGAAGAGCAGAGGCTGGGGGGTGGGGGTGGTTCTGTGAGAAACGGAGTAAGTTTTGCTCAGAGAAGTCAGTCCTAACCCTTCACTGCCTTTTCCTCCTTCGACAGGTCCCCATGCCCAGAGGAAGCAAATGTCCAACGGCAGCTCCACAACCGAATCTCTCTTCCTGGTGTTTGCAGACGCACGGGAGCTGCAGCTCTTGCACTTCTGGCTCTTCCTGGGCATCTACCTGGCTGCCTTCCTGGGAAACACCCTCATCATCACCGCCATAGCCTGCGACCACCGCCTCCACACCCCCATGTACTTCTTCCTCCTCAACCTCTCCCTCCTTGACCTGGGCTCCATCTCCACCACTGTCCCCAAAGCCATGGCCAATTCCCTCTGGGACACCAGGGCCATCTCCTACTTGGGATGTGCTGCACAGGTCTTTCTCTTTGTCTTTTTGATGTCAGCAGAGTTTTATCTTCTCACTGTCATGGCCTATGACCGCTACGTTGCCATCTGCAAACCCCTGCACTATGGGACCCTCCTGGGCAGCAGAGCTTGTGTCCACATGGCAGCAGCTGCCTGGGGCAGTGGGTTTCTCCGTGCTCTGCTGCACACTGCCAATACATTTTCACTACCACTCTGCCAAGGCAATGCCCTTAACCAGTTCTTCTGTGAAATCCCCCAGATCCTCAAGCTCTCCTGCTCACACTCCTACCTCAGGGAACGTGGGCTTCTTGCTTTTAATGCTTTTCTATTTTTGGGTTGTTTTGTTTTCATTGTGCTGTCCTATGTGCAGATCTTCAGGGCTGTGCTGAGGATCCCCTCGGAGCAGGGACGGCACAAAGCCTTTTCCACGTGCCTCCCTCACCTGGCCGTGGTCTCCCTGTTCCTCAGCACTGTAATGTTCGCCTACCTGAAGGCACCTTCCATCTCCTCCCCATCCTTGGACCTGGTGGTGTCATTTCTGTACTCGGTGGGGCCTCCAGCAGTGAACCCCCTCATCTACAGCATGAGGAACAAGGAGATCAAGGATGCCCTGAGGAAAGTACAGGAATACACATTATTCCAGCTTTAATAAGGTGCCCACCATCCTCCTCTAACTCCCAGCAATTCAGGAAAATCCCAGCCTATCTTTTGTTCTTCTCTTTCTTTTGTATTTGTTTGTTAAACCTGTGAGAATATTCGTTGTCATTATATATTGTTCATACAACTTCTTCTTAAGTTTAGAACCTTTTTTTTCTGTCTGGTAAACCTAATGTACATCAGGAACCAGGCTCTTTGCATAGAGAAAGAAGCCAGAACGTAATCATTTGCCTCTCCTCTCATCTCTTTGATCTCCTCTGGAGCTTGGGGCCCAGCCCCAGCAGGCAGAAGGGATTCAGGAGCCAAGGGCCCAGCTGCCCCATGGACGAGCAGCCCCAGTGGCCCTCGGGGCTGCCCCTCTCCGCCTCGGCGGGCACTGCCTCTCTGCTGCCTGTGAGTTGGGGCAGCAGCTTCCCTGGAGCCATGGCCAAGGACAGCAGCAGGACGTGGCCTTTTCAGTGCTGCTCTCGCCTCACTTCCGCACTCTCCCGCCGTACCCTTGCATTTGTGTTACCCCTAGGCTCTTGTGTAACTCCTGACAGTCCCGTTGTGTCCACAGTGGCATCCCTGTGGCTGCAGGCAGGAGCGGGCAATGGGAACCACTGTGTCAGAGCTGGCCTCCGTGCAAGCACCCCATAACCAAAGGGGCTCTTCAGGGCAGGGCCAGAAGGCTGGAGGCCTCTTCCAAAGCTGGTGTCAGGAATACACCCAAGGAGCTGCTCCCTCAAAAGGTCTTTTGCTCTTCTGGGGTTCTCCACGGGGACAAGCTCCGAGTCCCAGGGGGATCTGTTAGGGACCAAGGGCTGGACAAAGACCTCCCTTCTTGGTTGCACATGTCCATGCAGACAGCAACTGCTCTTTGATTTATCTGCCTGGCACTGTCCCACCTGCAGTGGGGCTGATGGAAGATGCCGTCCTGGAGAGGAATTGGGAGCTGCCAGGGCTGCTCAGGGGATCTCCAGGGACAGCATGTGAGTGTGGGTGGTCAGTGTGTGGCACCTCATAAAAGGAGTGACTGTCCAAGGTGGAGTCTTCTGGAGGAAAAGGTGAATCTGAGGACACCATGGGCTAATGAGGGCCCTGCAATGCCAGGAGAGGCTGTGAGGAGCCAGAAGGCAAAGGGACACAAGACTGGAGAGTGGCTCAGGACACCCTCTTGGAAATCCCACGGGCTGGATCTAGTGCAGACCTCCCTTGCCTTTTGTGCCAGTGGAGACACCCCATGGTTCTGCCTAGCCCCTTCCTTGGCCCTGGAGCCATCAAGGGAAGATGGAAAGGGCCTCGGCAGCAGTGAACCCCGTCTGCCTGGGTCTGCTTCCCTCCCCCAGCAGCACGGCCAGTGGAGGGTCACCCCGTGACCTCAGGGCACCATAGTCCCCTTGCTCTGCAGAGCAGCACCGCAAGCTTGGGGCCCTGCAGGGAGCCCAGGGAGGGAGCCAGGAACGGCCGGCCAGGCCAGCACGGACACGCTCACCTGGGAAGGCTCTCTGGGGAGCAGGGAGGACCCTGGAGAAGAGCAAGGGAGCATTTGTGTGCCTGCAGGGAGGAATGAATGAAAAAGAGAAACCTCTTTCTGCAGGCCCCAGCTCAGGGCCGGCTGCTCTGTCACCTGCCCAGGACTCCTGTGCTGGCCTGGGGAGAGGGGCTGACACTGAGGGGGCACAGTCAGTGTGTGGTGGGCATCTCCTGGACCCGAGACCAGGAGTCCTCCAGTTTCACTGACCTCCATTTCCTCATGCCATGGTGAACCTCCATCCCTGGGGCTGATGGGGAGCCTGACACCCCTCCCTGCCCCCAGCAGCCGCTGTGCCCTTCAGAGGGGCTGGGGCTGGGGGGTTAATGCCCAGAGCTCTGCAGCACCGTGCAGTGGGCACTGCCATGGGGCCAGCCCACACTGGGCTGCTCTGCGGGGCTGGGCTGGGGAGCAGGCAGGGGAGGTGGGAAGAGCTGGGGAGAGGCTAGGTGGGGCTGGAATGTGCCCAGGAGAGGACAACACCAATGTTAGCTTTGATGTTTGACCATGCAGGGTGAGGACACGCTCCAGTGGGTGTGTGGTGCAGAGCCCAGACTCCTGGAAGGGAGCCGAGACATGCAGCTGCAGGAGAGAGGAGGCCGGTCTGTGCCCTTGGTGGCATGGACACACCGACAAGGTGCCCCAGGGCATTCGTCACCCCCCAGCCTCTCCCATCGCATATTTCCAGCACTGGCCCCTCATCCCAGTTTATGGATGGTTTTGCTCTGTGGCCTTTCTTCTTACCCAGACCTTGGCAGACCCCAGAGCAGGGCTGTCTGTGAACTCTTGTGTGGGACACGGTTGGGGCTTGGCTGGGGCCAGGCACTGGGGGGCTGCAAAAGAAGGAGGCTGGTGGGGATGGACACTGAGGTCTGCTATGGGGACTCTGGTGGGGGACGTTTCCCACCCCAAACACACCCTGTCCTGTGCAGTGTCCGATGAGGGGGGCCGTGGGAGCATGTGTTGGGCAGTGGGGCTGTGCTGGCGCAGGAACGGGTCACAGGTTGGAGCCCTAACACAACGATCAGGAGGTGGAAGCAAGGACAGGCTATGAAGGAGGAATTTAGAAAGATGACCTGAGCATGCAGGTCTGTGTTTAGGAAAGGCAAAGCTCACCTGGAGCTGATGGGGGCTGCAGGCGACATCAAGAGCCAAATGAAGAGCTTCAGCCACTGTGTTTGCAGTAAAAGGCTGGACAAGGCACAGGCTGCTGAATGATGAGAAGGGGTTCATAACAGCAGACACAGACGGGGCTGAGGCACTCAATGCCGCCTTTGCCTTAGTCTTTGCTAAAAAGGTCTCCCAGGCCTCTGCTCAGTGAAAGGGCTCAAGGAGGAGGAGAGCACGCATTGACAGGAACCTCAGGAAGTCCCACAAGGACAAGTGCCAGTGTCTGCCCCTGCAGGGGACTCCCCCTGGCAATGGCACAGGCTGGGGGCTGCCTGGCTGGGGAGCAGCTCTGTGGGAAAGGTCTTGGTGGGCAGGGAGCTGGACAGGAGGCCGCCGCGTGCCCTGGCAGCAAGGGACGCCAGCAGGGCCCTGGGCTCTACGACCAGGAGCACGGCCAGGAGATGGAGGGAAGGGACTCTCCCCCTCTACCTGGAACTTGTTAGACCACATCCAGAACACTGGGTCCAGTTTCTGCAACCCCAGTGCTGGAAAGGTGTTGGCAAGCTGGAGCGGGTTTAGTGAAGGGCCCTGAAGATGCTCAGGGGGCTGGATCACTTTCCCTGTGAGGAAAGGCTGATGAACCTGGGCTTGTTCAGCCTGGAGAAGGCATGGCTGAGGGGCACCTCACAGCAAGGGAGCCCTCACCTTTTTCACCAGAAGGCCAGCCATGCATTGGAACAAGCACTGGTCACCCTGGGAGAAGGTACAGTCCTCCGTCCTTGCAGGTTTTCAAGACCCAACTTGATTAAGCCCTGAACAACCAGGTCTGAATGTATACCTGACCCTGCTTTGAACAGACGGTTGGACTACAGACCTCTCTCTTTTAACGCTGCAGGCCTGATTATAATAGAATTGGTCAGACAATTTTGACAAATAACCGAAACAATGAAGAAGTAAAGAAAAAGATCTAAAGGGCAGAAATAGTTTAGTATAATTTTCATCTTTTGAAATTCTTTGTGTTCTTGTCCTCCTTGTTTTGGTTCATTCCGATTTAATATACCAGTCTTTGGGGGGATTTTGTGACCTTTTCTTTTTTTAGAAGGAAAAGCCATTTCCCAAACGGATCTGGGATGCAGCTACAGGGACACAGATGCCTTCAGTCACAGGGACACAGGCGCCTGGTGCCAGTTCAGGTGCCCTGGGACCCTCTGCCCGGCCTCTATCAGCAGCCTCCGAGGGGCTCTGGTCTTCTGCAGGAGACCTCCTGCCCTGTCTGACAGCGGCCAGTCCCAGGCAAACACCTCGCCTACACTGGGGCCTCTGCAAGTGGCACTTCATGTCCATGGTCAGACAGCTGAGCTCTGCCTGGAAAGAGGAAGAACTGCTTGCAACTTTTAAAAAGCACGTGAGCACCTTTTCACCAGCTGAGATAACTGAATACTTTTACTCAAATGACAAAGTTTTCCTACCATGCCAAAATGGGAATTTCCAGGAAGTATATTCATCGCAGGAGAAGAAATATGCACCTTCCCTTGTACTTGCATTGCTGAGACTCTGGCCATTATACCGTGTATTTAATCTCCCAAATCTTTCCACTTGTCCTGATGAAACGACCAGGACTAAAGGCATCTTCTCAGCAGACTATCTGGACCTGTGCCCTTTCCATTGCTCTCCTGTTCCACCTCCCCTTACTCCTTGCTCAGCCAGATCCCTCTCAACCACCCAGGTGCTGCTTTGAGCTTCAGGGAGTTACAAGCCTGCCCTTGTCTCTCAGCAGTCTAATTGACTCTTCAGCCAACTCCTACATTCTGTTTATATCTATCCTTTCCTATCACCCTGTCTAAAACATTTCCAGTGAGGTTACCCCGTGTGGGTGGTGAACCTCACTGGAGGCAGCTTGAATGGAGCATAGAGCTGAGGAGTGTGGTTGGTTGGTTGTTAAATTTTACCATGCTTTCCTTCTGTTTGGTGGCAATGAAGAGAAAGTGTGCCTGTGTGCAGCCAGGTCTCTAAGGAAAGCAGGTGGGAGTTGGTGCAAAAGAGGCTGTAACCTCCAGCTGCAGACTTGGGTGGAGAAGTCTGATGTCAGGAGAAGTGATGCGAGTCCCAGGCGGCCCATGAGAGAAAGGGTGGGGCTGGGGAGGTGAGGAGGAATGTTGTCCAGGCAGTGCCTGCCTCAAGGAGCCTGCTTTTCCTATTTCATTAGGAAATCTTCTGCATCAATATCAACTGGAAAATGTTGTGAACACTTTTGCTGTGAGTGGAAAAAAGTAAAAAAAGAAAGATTTCAAAGGAGAAATTCTTTTTTTACTAGCTGTTCATACGATTATATCTCTTAACTGCACTCCTGAAACCTCTCCAATTAGCTGCCCAGATCTTGAACACTTGCAGAAAATAATGGGAAGAGACGTGGCTTCTTGTGTTTTAACGAGCCCCATGGTGTATTTGGTGCCGAGTCCATGAACCTCAGACACTGAGAGGAAGTTGAAGAAACCTCTCAAGATGTCTAAGTCAGATGCCAACGCCAAAGTTTCTGGAGCCTTAATGGGTCCCGCTGAGGGACATTACGGACAAAGCCTCCCCAGGGGCTGCTTAGAGCAGAAAACAGGAGAAAGTGATGACAAGTAGACAAAGGCAATGTAAAGGAACAGATTCTGAGTAAAGCTGGCTGTGTTCCATGAAGGCAAAGGGCCAAGCCCTGACCCCCAGCCCCTGGGAAGGGAGATCCTGTCCCTCACATGTTGCTCAGGGCTCTTCCTGGGGCACTGCAATGCAGGGATGTGCAATGCCAATTGCAGGACTATGGTACTGTTGTGGTGTAACACCAGCCGGCAACTAAGCACTACGCAGCCGCTCGCTCACTCCTCCACACCCAGTGGGATGGGGGAGAGAATAGGAAAAAAAAAAACCCTCATGGGTTAATATAAAGACAGTTTAATAGGAGAGAAAGGAATGAAAAATAATGATAATAATAATACGATAATAGTAATACTAAAAGAATCAGACTATACAAAACAAGTGAGGCACAATGCAATTGCTGAGCACTCACCGACCGATGCCCGGTTAGTTCCTGAGTCGCGATCTGCCCCTCCCAGCCAACTCCCCCAGTTTATATACTGGGCATGATGTCATATGGTATGGAATAGCCCTTTGGCCAGTTTGGGTCAGCTGCCCTGGCTTCGTCCCCTCCCAACTCCTTGTGCCTCTCCAGCCTTCTTGCTGGCTGGGCATGAGAAGCTGAAAAATCCTTGACTTAGTATAAACACTACTTAGCAACAACTAAAAACAGCAGTGTGTTATCAACATTATTTTCCTACTAAATCCAAAACACTGCACTATACCAGCTACTAGGAAGAAAATTAACTCTATCCGAGCCAAAACCAGGACAGGTACAATGCTTATGGGTCTCTCCTGGGTGGGGCGAGTGGGAATGAGGTCCTGGTGCCATAAGGTTAAAGTGTCTCCTCGTAGGCCATGGTGGTCAAGATAACAGCCACAGCCAAGGGGAGAAAGACCTCGGCTCTCTTGGCGGCTTTTAGCCTTGCCTGAGCCCTCGATCAGCATAACCACTGGCTGTCCTATGGTGTCCCACACCTGGGCCTCTTTCCCTGCAGGCTGTAGACATCCACCTTGCTTCCTCCACCTTGCTCTCATCTGAGCATCTCACTACCCTTACTGACATCTCTCCGTCCTCCCTGGACGTTCCTTCAAACACAAAGCCATGGACTATTCCAGATTTCCTCAGGGTGGCCGATTAGACCACAGCACTGCCCTTGGAGTGACATTTCGTTCTCCTCATATCCAGTCTCAACCTCCCAAGCTGCACTTAGTGGCATTCTTTCTTTCTCATGCTCTTTTCCACTACGAGGAAAAGCTCCATCACCTCTTAAGCCATCCTTCAATCACTCTCAGACTACTCCTATACTGCCTCCATGCCACCGGGCCAAAGAAGCCCAGGTCCCTCAGTCCCTCTGCACAGGTCATGTGCTTGAGGCCCAACTCCCACCTTGGCAGACTTCCCCTGGACACTGTCCAGTTCTCCCCACTCCTCCCAAATGGGGAGCCGCACACTGGGACACACCCACGTGTGCTGCTGTGCTGCTTTTGGCTGGGATAGAGTTCGTTTTCTTCATAGTAGCTAGTACGGGGCTATGGTTTGGATTTGTGCTGGGAACAGTGTTGATAACACAGGGATGTTTTAGTTACTGCTGAGCAGTGCTTACACAGAGTCAAGACCTCTTCTGCTTCCACACCGCCCCATCAGTGAGTACGCTGCGGGTGCACAAGAAGTTAGCAGAGGAAAAAGAGGAACTAGTGAATGAATCCCTTATTTTTCTTTACTTGGGTGCATGGCTTTTGCTTTACCTGTTAAACTGTCTTTATCTCAACCCATGAGTTTTCTCACTTCTACCCTTCCGATTCTCTCCCCCATCCCACCACAGGGGAGTGAGCGAGCCATCAGCCATCACTTCCATCACAAGCACATGAACAATCCAAGTGCTTCCTTCTACCCTAGCACTTACTCATGCACCTAGGACCTCACAAGCACCTGCACAAGCCACGGGCCTCCTCCTGCCCTAGCACATCTGCACGGAAATACCACAACACAAGCACCTCCACAAGCCACCTCTCCTTTCAGTCCCACTCACATCCTCACAAAACACTCACCTCAAAAGCACCTTCGCAAGCCTGCGGCCTGCTTCTGCCCAACCACCTCAGCACTCAGCACTGACATCGCAGGCACCTGCACAAGCCAGGGCCCTGCTCCTGCCCTATCACCTACTCACCCACCAGGGACATCACAAACACCTCCACAAGCCACCTCCAGCTTCCTGCCCTAACTGCTACACAGCCAACACTGACCTCACAAGCACCTGCACAAGCCATCTGCACACTCCTGCCCTATCACCTCCTGCTCCACCACTCACAACATATGCTGCAGCTCAAACCAGGGACTGCCTCCTGCCCTAACACCTACTCAACCACCTGTGACACCACAAGCACCTGCACAACCCAGTTACATACTCTTGCCCTATCAACTACTCACTGAGAACGTAAGCAGCTGCACAGGGCAGGGGCCTGCTTCTAATCTAGCAGCTACTTGGCATCATGGGACATCAAAAGCAGCTGCTCAAGCTCAGGGCCAGCTCCTGCCCTATCACTCATGCACCTAGGACCTCACAAGCACCTGCACAAGCCAGGTTCCTCCTTCTTCCCTATCACATCTGCAGGGAAATAGGACAGCACAAGCACCTGACAATACCAACACACTTCTGGAGATGAATGGGAAAATTCCTGGAGAGCTAACACAAATGGACTTGCCTACAGTATGGACAAAACTCCTCGACTAGCTACTTGGAGGAGTCTGCGGCTGATCCTTTGGAATTCACCTGTCTCCAGAGAAAGCCCAAATGCTCCCGCAGATGCCTCGGAGGAGTCCCAGACAGATACAGGGCACGGACCTGACTCCAACACACACAAAACACCTTGGGTAGCTACCTTGCAAAAGTCTGGGATGGCTACCTGCGCAATTCAGCTGTCTCCAGGGGAGGCCAAAACACTCTGGACGTTCCTCGGAGGAGTCCTGAGGAGCTACCGGGCATAGACCTGCCTCCAACACAAAGAAAACTCTTCAGCTAACGGAAGAGGAAAATTGTGCTGCTGCTACCTGGGACTTTAGCTGCATGTCAAGAAACTCAAACCACTCTGGCAGATGTCTGGGAAAAGTCCTGACGCAAAAACAGGAATGCACCTGCCCCCAACATACACAATGCTCTTTGCGTAGCTACCTTAGAAGATTCTGGGGCTGCTACCTGGGAAGTCGCTCATCTCCAAAGGAAACCAAAAGACTCCTGGATATTCCTGGGAGGAGTTCCAGAGAGCTACCGGGCATGGACCTGCCTCCAACATGCACCAAACTCTTGGGGATCTACCCTGGTGGAGTCTGGGGCTGCTGCCCAGGCCTCAGCTCCCTCCACAGCAGGACAAAACACGTTGGCAAATGCCTGAGAAGAGTCCTGGGGAGCTACAGGGCATGGACCTGCTTCCCATTTCTATCAGCAATCAGTCATAGAGTATCAATCAATAGGATGGCAGCAGTCAAGAAGAGCAGCAATCAATCCTAGAG
Source organism: Gymnogyps californianus (assembly GCF_018139145.2). Classification (NCBI taxonomy): domain Eukaryota; kingdom Metazoa; phylum Chordata; class Aves; order Accipitriformes; family Cathartidae; genus Gymnogyps; species Gymnogyps californianus. The sequence continues at coordinate 2,772,818 of NC_059496.1, forward strand.
CAACAAGCAATCCTTTAGCAATAATCAACAGAACAGCAACAACCAAGTAGGTGTTTGCGATTGCAGGGTACCACAAACTTGTCATCCAGCCTTACCCAGAAAACATGTGACGTGCTGAGTAAGTGTGGAGAGTCAGGTGGACTTTGGCACACACACTGCTACCACGGGACTGGGTTTGTCACCTGTTTACAAGTATCCGATGCTCTGAAGCTGCCCAAGGGTCAGCATGCCCTTGCTACTGGAGGTTCTTGCTTTCTGTAGGCACTAAGGAAGACATTTCTGGTCATAGTCTATTTTAAACTGGTAAAGCACCGCACACCGTTTATCAGCTGCTGAGAATTAGCTCCCACACAAATCAGGAGCAAGGGCAAAGCCTGTATATTTCAAATGCATTTGAGTTACATGACTCTTCAACATACGCCATGACACCATTTCACTAGACTGAAGGCTGACAGCAGTGTACCAGGACACTCCTTTCTGGACACCTCACTCCTGGGTAGAAATCCTAGACGCTTCCTTTAAGGACAGAAACCCAAAGAGCTAAAAGAAGTTCTTTAAAGTCAGCACAGCAAAGAAAAAGCAAGCAAGCAAACGAAAATGGCAGGGAAACCCCTGAGGCACTCATGAGGAACAAAGGGTCTCCCTTTGGGAGTCCACTACCCCTCACAAAACGGACAAGTGGCTTAAAAAGAGATTCCTGCAAAGAAACGGCAGATCGAAGATAACCTTGATAACGCCAGCACAAGTGACCGCCGTGGAAACTGCAGCGCTGACCCTTCTCCTGCTCCTCCTACGAGCTCTTCACCAGCCACGTGAAGATGTAAAACCAAGCATGAACGAATCAGATCCGAGAAGAGCCTGGCCCCAAAAATTAAAAATGATCAGGAAGTCTGTTTGAAATACGGCTTCACATCCACTATCGTGGATGAGGAACCTTGCCTTAAGCACATGTCGTGCCTTGAGATAGGAGCTAAGGACAGTATGAAGTTACCCCCACGAGCAGATGTTCAAAACCAAAGCACCCAGAACACGCAGACAATCCTGCACCATGTTTTCAGCGATGTTTCAAGTCACGCGATACTCAGTCCACGACTTTACAAAACATCATTAAACTTAACGATAGCAGCCTCCTTGCAGGTTGCTTACTCAAAAGCAAAAACCACAAAGCCACGTACCCTCGGGGAAACCCTTGTCCTTCCGGGTGGCTGCTGTCTTCCCACGGCTCTTCCTCAAAGCAGGACAAATGACCGTGAATTTGGCAGTCCACACAAATTACGAAGCACACTTACTCCTCCGACAGTCATTACCTATGGGCCAGAAGTCCTCCCACACCCCAGAAGTGCCCATTACTCCTCCAGCAGTCATCCGCTATGGACCGCAAGTCCTCCAGACCTACCTACCTACCTACCTACCCACCTACCCACCCACCTACCGACTTACTGGAAATGAGTTGGACCACAGCAGAAGTGACACTGGCCCAGCCGGTCACACACACCAGACCACAAATGGTAGTTACAAGACAGAAAACACAACATAAACCACCAGAACTGTGAAAAAAAGCCAACCCGAAGCCACAGCATACACAAATCAAAGGCCCCTGTCCAAACCCTAAACAGCCAAACAAGCTAAAAAAGGACTCTCCAAAAAAGCAATCCACCCAGAACACAAGAGAAGCCAAAAATAACATAACCCCAGGAACCCAGGCCCAACAAACCAGATCCTCTCCATAACAATAGCACGCTTTAATCCTGACTCACTTATACTCTGGCATCCCAGAACCCTACCACTCTGTAACCCTTGCACACTGTCACCCTAGCATCCCAGAACCCTAGCACACTGTAGCCCGAAGATATCCAAAAAATGAACCCAAACTCCCTGGAGATCTCCGGCTGGGCCTTCAGGTGGCCCCGCCTCTCAGAAGTCCCAACTTTGAAATGGGAATGGGACAGCATCCCTCTTCACATCACCTGTCACCCCTGGAAAAAGTGCCTGCCTTAAACACTCCCGGGGAGAAAGGCTGGGGCACTTGGAGACTTTCAACTGGCCCGCCATCACCACGGGGCTTCAGCTCATCATTTCTGTGTCAGAGCCACCAAGCACATGAGCCCGTCCTCCCTGAGACACCCCTTGGGGCAGCCGTGCCCAGAGCCAGGCGGCTGGATATGGCCTTTGCTTGATGGGGAGGTGCTTCCTGGGAGCAGGATCTCTCCTGGGGGCATGGGGAAACTCTCCTCAGGCCTGGATGCCTGAGAAACAGCTCTGCGCTGCTCCATCTCTCACCAAAAACCAGGGGCAGAGGAAGGCTTCTTTGCTGGCCTCCAAGACAATCAGCTCACCTGGGATGCTCTGTGGCCAGCGCGTGCCTTTGCTGTCAGGTGGGTCTCAGCTTCAGCAGCGCTCCTCAAACGTCTGTCACCTCCATGCAGAATGCTCTCCAGTGCACAGCATGTCTCCACTGGCTCTCCCTGGGGACAAAGATCAAAAAGGAGCAATTTGCTTTTCTTTCCCCCACTCCCAAAGAGCTGCGCAAGAGACCTGCCACCCCCAAATCAGCTGTGCGACAGGGACACCCGTCGGCTGGCTGGACCGTCTCTTTTTCTCTCTGTGCCTCTCGCCTGCTCCCCAGCCTTTTTCACTCTTCCTCCGGCTCCAGCCTGGAGGCCATCGCTCTTCTGTCCTTCACTGCCTCCCTCTCCTCACCCGCATCTTTCTCTGTGTTTCTCAGTCTCCGGATTGTTTCCCGTCCTTCTTTTGCTCTCTGTCCCGCTCTCTGTCCCCTGCCTCTCCCTTTCTCTCTCTCAGCCTTTTCCCCTCTGTGCCTCTGTCCTGCTCCCTCTCCCATTTCTCTGTCACTCCGCTCTCCTGCTGCCTTTTCCGTCTATCTGTCCCTCCGTCCCACTCCCTCACCCTGCCCGTGTCGCTCCCTCTGTCTCTCCTTCCTCCTGCCCTCCTCTGCCCTCTCTGTCCCTCTGTCCTGCTGCTCATCACCATGTTCCTGGCTGCCCCCTGCCCCCTTCCCCTCCATCCCCTTCTCCCTGGCCCTGGGCCCGCTCCTCACCAGGGGTTTCCTTTCTCCACTCCCTGACCAGCTCCTGCTTTCTTCCCGCCGTCCCTCTCTCCTGCTCCCATCCCTCTCCTGCCACTCCTCCGCCCCACCCCACCCTCTCTGCCCCTCTGCCCTCTCTCCTCCTCCTCCTCCCTGCTCCACCAAGGCTCTGGGACTGGGACTGGGGCTGCCCCGGGAGGCGGCCATGGGGCCTGTGGAGGAGTGGGGTCCAGCCAGGGGGACGGTGTCCCCGCAGGGTCAGACAGGAGGAAGGAGTGCCCAGTGGCATGCAAGGTGCTGTAGTCCTGGGGTACGAGGCTGACAGGCGGCCATGTTGGTTCCCAGGGCATGCTGGGAGCTGTAGTTTCCAGCACTCGGCTTCCTAGTGGCCATGTTGTTCTCAGGTAAAGCAGAAGGCACAGTCTCTGCTCCAGCCACTGCCCCGTGCCATTCCCTGCCAGCTTTGTGCGGTTCCTTGTGGGGCTCCTGCCGTGCTCCCACAGGGAAGGTGCCAGGACTGAAAACTCTTGCTGGCCCTCACCTTCCCTTGGCAGCCCTTTCACAGCCCCACCAGCGCTGAGGCTCGGGGCTTGCTTAGCAACATAACGCTCCCCTCATTCTCTCAGTCTTGCCAGAGCTTCCCATTTCTATCAGCAATCAGTGATCGAGTGTTGTGGAAGGTGGCAAAGCAGAGCTAGGGACCATGCAGACCACACCCGAACGAGACCTAAACAGCATGTGGCAATAATGGCATAAGGCTGTTAGGCTGTAATAGCACAGGAATGTATAGAAATTAGAGAGGCTGTTAATATGTTTTGTAGGGCTTTAAGGACTTTGTTTAGCTGCTTAAAAGTAGTCCTTCATGATAAAGCAGGACTCATAACTTGCTTAATGCTGTTGCTTAATGTTCACCTATAATCTGATGGCAGGAGTAAGAAGATTTGGAAAGCCCCAGAGCCAGTTTGCCCAGGAAAAGGAGACATAGTAACAAGTAGCCTAAAACACAGCAGGAAGAACCAGCCGAGAGACGAGAAAAGCACCCAATGAGAGAGAAGATGACCCCAGACTCGATCTTACCATTGGGCCAGACTATGGTGTGAGGGGAGGGAATTTAGATTGTAAGGGCATAATTGCCCAGGGATTGTGGTGTTCAGGTTCCCTCTTCGGAGACAGCCAGCTTGAGCTGTCTGAATTTGGGCACCATAGATAGAGTAAATTAGGCTTTTATTTTGAAGGCCTTGATTAGAGAGTCTGCTTTGGGAACCTTGGCTGGAGCCTGAGGGAAGAAGAAGCGCCCGAGGGTGAGTGAGTGTATGTGAGGAGTCGAAAGGGGCACCCGTCGGCTCACTGGAGTCGCCCGCTGCGAAGGGACGCCGGTCCTAGCAGTTAAAGTCTCGGGTGGTGTGTGTGCGACTCCTTGATTGGTGTGTGAATGCTCGGGCAGCGGCTTCCCCCTTAACAGTTTGGCACCCCAGATGGGACCCTAGGTCACTCTCGGAACCTCTTGGATCCAAACCTCTGACTGGCAGCACAGGGTGAGTTCACCCGAGGATTTTGGACACGGGACGCACCGAATCGCTCGAGTGGTGAGTGTTAAATCCCTTAAATCTAAATTCAATATAGGGAAAAGGACAGAATTCGGGGGGGTTCAAGTCCCACCCGAGGTGCCTAGCCTGATCAGCATAAATCGCACACGAGTTTGTACGCAGTCTGATCAACAGAAGACGTCTGATTAAAAGGGGGGTTCGAGTCCTGCCCAGATTAGAGGGTTTTTGAGAGATTTTAAAGGGGGGGTTGAGTCCCACCCGGATTAAATCATGAGTGACGTAACTGGAGTAGAGAGGGAGACGCCCTTAGTAGAGATATTACAAAACTGGGAAAAAATCTGTGGTGCAAATTCACTACTGAAGGAGGACGCAGTAGTTCTATGTCAACAATGGTGGCCATTCATCACCCGCCATGGAGATATTGAAGATCAGTGGCCACCACAAGGGAGTTTTGACCAACATCGACTGACCTTTGTGCGAGACCAACTTCAGTACCGGTTCCCGGGACACATGGATTATTGGTATGTGTGGGATGAATGGGTGCGGGAGAGACAACATCCAGGGAGGCAAAAGGGGCTAAGGGAAAAACTAACCTGTAAGGTAACTTTGGCCGTAGGTAAGGCTACAGCCCCGAACGACGACCAGACAAGGCCCTCCCCGACTCCTGCCCCACCTTACAGCCCCTGTACCGACCTCTCCCCAGACCTTCCTGTAGCAAGGGTGGGATTTTGCCCCATGGTTTCAAATGTTTTGACTAATCTGGCCGCTTTACGGCCAGGGGGTGACTATGCATGCCCCACATCGACGGTTTATACTAATCCATCGTGGAACCCAAATGATTTAGCCTTATGGGGCTGTACAATGCCAAGATTAAGGGAGGATGCAGAAACACGGGCGCAGTTACTGTCAAATCTCTGCACGGGACACAATCCTAACCGGGGGGACACCCAAATCTTATTCCGAGAATCATTCTGCCCAGATGAAAGAGAGAAGGTATTAACTAAGGATGCAGAATTAGCACGACAGGTGGGAGGAGGGAGAAATCCGTGGCCGACACTAAATCCGAACGGGAACTATAATATGGCCGGAGACAGAGCCCATTGCCAAACAGCCCTAAGAAATTTAATAGAGGCAATTGGAGCATGTGGAGAACGTAGGGTGATGTTCACAGAAGACGATGTTAAATTTTACCTGGCAGAATTAGCACTTGCTTTAGACCATGTACATAGTGGTGGAATAATATACCGGGACCTAAAACCAGAAAACATCCTTCTTGATGAGGAAGGACATATCCAATTAGCAGATTTTGGCTTAAGTGAGGTGTCAATTGATCATGAAAAAAAAGCCTTCTCTTTCTGTGCAACAGTGGAATATATGGCGCCAGAAGTCATTAAGAGCGGAGGCCTTACACGGAGCGCAGACTGGTGGTCTTTTGGTGTTGTAATGTTTGAAATGCTCACTGGTACTCTGCCTTTCCAAGGGAAAGACAGAAAAGAAACCATGACACTGATTCTCGAGGCCAAACTTGGAATGCCCCAGTTCTTGAGCCCGGAAGCAGAGAGTCTTCTGCGAATGCTCTTCAAAAGAAACCCAGCAAACAGATTAGGAGCAGGCCTAGATGGAGTTGAAGAAATTAAGAGGCATGCATTCTTTTCCAAAATAGATTGGAATAAATTGTACAGGAGAGAAATTGATCCCCCTTTTAAACCTGCAACTGGCAGACCTGAAGATATGTTTTATTTTGACCCTGAGTTTACAGCAAAAACTCCAGAAGATTTGCCTGGTCTCCCACCTAGTGCTAATGCGCATCAACTTGTTCGGGGATTTAGTTCTGTAGCTATTGCATCAAATGACGAAAGCCAGGCAGTGCAGACAGTTGGAGTGCATTCCGTTGTCCAGCAGTTGCACAGGAACAGCATTCAGTTTACTGATAGATACGAAGTGAAGGAAGATATCAGAGTTGGGTCTTACTCTGTCTATAAGAGATGTATTCATAAAGCTTTAAACATGGAATATGCTGTAAAGATTATAGACAAGAGTAAAAGAGATCCAACAGAGGAGATTGAAATCCTACTGCGCTATGGCCACCATCCAAATATTATTACCCTAAAAGATGTGCATGATGATGGAAAATACGCATACATAGTAACAGAACTTACAAAAGGAGGGCAACTGCTGGATAAAATTCATAGACAAATTTTTTTCTCGGAACGAGAAGCTAGTGCCGTTCTGTTCACAATAACAAGAACGGTTGAGTACCTCCATGCGCAAGGGGTTGTTCATGGAGAGCTGAAGCCTAGCAATATTCTTTATGTTGATGAATCTGGTAATCCAGAATCCATTCGACTTTGTGAATTTGGCCTTGCAAAACAACTACGAGTAGAAAACGGCCTTCTGAGGAGTCCATGTTACACAGCAAGTTTTGCTGCACCAGAGGTTTTACAGAGGCAAGGTTACGATGCTGCATGGGACATATGGAGCCTTGGTGTTCTACTTTATACCATGCTTGCTGGCTACCCTCCTTTTGTAACTGGTCCTGATGATACCCCAGAGGAGATTTTGGCCCGAATAGGTAGCGGGAAGTTGTCTCTCAGCGGTGGTTATTGGAATACCGTTTCAGATACAGCTAAGGACCTTCTTTCAAAAATGCTTCATGTTAACCCACATCAAAGACTGACTGCAGCCCAAGTCCTCAGTCACCCCTGGATAGTTTGCTGTGACCAGTTGCCTCAATACCAGCTAAACAGGCAGGATGCTCCCCATGTAGTGAAGGGTGCAAGAGCAGCAGCTTACTCTGCTTTGACTCGTAATCAGTCACCAGTTTTGGGAGCCAGTCGGCCATTCTCCTCTTGCTCAGAGCATTATTTTTCATAAGGAATGGGTTTTTTAATCCCCTAAAATATTCTTTGTTACAGGTAGAGATGGACAGTTTATGTTAAGCGCTTAGCTTAAACAGTTTCTATTAGCACTATATACTTTGTGCCATCCAACATCTTGTATGTTTTTGTAAACAGTTCACAAGCAGTACAGTTCCGTGCTGTTTTCTTTAATGTATACATGCCTTGTTTTACTTAGATATTGTTAATCCTTTTGACAATTAAGTCTGATTAAACAGGTCACCTGGATTAGTCAGCATTGTTGGACAGCTCTAAAAGAAGGCTCACCGTTAAACAGCTATTGAATGTAATGCTATGAAGATGTGTTTCTCCTTGCCTGTGCCTTTTCTACATTTCTGTGGTTTGGATGCTGCATGTCATGTTATGAAAATCAGGATACTGTTTATAGTATTGGAAATGTAAACAGTGGATCTCTCACGATACACCACTCACTTGCGATGGACATTTTGATAGGAATTGGTTAGCCATTGGACTCCCTGTGTGTATGGTTTCTTCCTTTTTTGCCCCCCTTTTTGGCTTGTCTATTGTTTATTGTTTAATCATGGTTTTTATGGACTGAGTTCTTCAAATTACAGCATATGATGTATACTTTTAAGCCCATGGTTGAAATGGACACTACTGAGTTTTGAGCACTGGGGAATCCATCCCAGTATTCCAGTTCTCCAAAAGAAAACTAGTGCATTTCAGGAATAAGTTGCCAGAAGCCGCAGTTTTGCAACGGTTTCTCTGGCTGCAGCATACACCCTGCTTAAAGGGGAAGGTGGGCAGGGTCAGGAGGTGCTGCTTGGCTAAGGTGTTCTGCTCTCTGATTGCACTTTCTCTTCACTGTATGCTGCTAACTGTTTTAAGAACCAAAAGTTATATTCTTAAGTAAGCTTTTTTCCTCTCTTGCCTCTGCACGTACCTGCCCTATCTCTATCTCGGTCTCAGAGACTTGCCCTCTGTTTTGGATGGAGGGGTGGAAGAGTGTTTAGTTAACCTGTGTGGCTGGTGCACCCGCCCCGATAGAGACCGAAACTTGTGGAGGTGGCTCTGAGCCCTTATAAGGGAAACATATTGGGATTCGATATGCTGGCAGGCAAACGATGGTACCTACCTCATTTTTGTCCTACGGGACCATTAACGGGCGACGCTCCCAAACCGGACAATCAAAAGGGCCAGTTCCCATTGAGAACATACAGGCCAACCCGTCATGGTAAAACTGCCCTCTGTTGGCACTGTACCCATGACCCTGGCGAAACCCAGAGGCTTACATGCCTGGGAGGCCTTAGATAGGAAAGGGAAAGGCCATCGCATAAGTACTCGATGGATAATTCCTAATTTCTGAGACCCGGTCCCAAGGCCCGAGGTGCAATTTGTGTCCTCTTGCAGGACTATGGAAAAGCAAACTATTCGGACACTCCCACTGATGGCAGTAACAACAGCGGGCATGGACAACAAGAACCTGGACAGCAAGGTGGTGGCTCAACTGATAGTGGGATTTGCATGTATGGTGAACTTAACTTCAATAACAGCCTGTCTGCCCAGCCCTAAGTCAGTAGAGGAGCCCTACCAATCTTTGTGCAAACCACTAATATATCACTAACCCTTGAACTCCCATGGCAACAGTGCAATAATTCCAGCCGGGCCTGGGGAACGGATGGAAAGGATGGAGGTCACACTCATACCATCTATAGCTGGTCACCTGGCGCAATAAATGCCAATTCAATATGGAAGCAAAGGTAATTACCTCTTCCTACCCCCTAATAACGCCACGGGGTGGAGTTTTAATGGTACAATGCCATGCTTTAATGTTCCCTGGGGAATTACTGAACATCATGACCAATGGAAAACAGATGATCATTCCCTGCAATATACTGAACTGTTAAACGCCACCTGGTGTATTAAACACCCCGAGAGTAATGGTAGCAATTGCCCCAACGCTTGTCAAGAACCAGGGTTCAAGGGAGCCTGGGAAAAACATCCCCTCAATTGCACATGGGGACCTGACTGGATTGCGCAAAGGAATGGGGCACCACCAGTAAAAAAAAAAAAACAACACTTTGGGACTGCCAAACAGAAATGCAATGTAAAAACATAGATAAAAGGCCATTATTGTGATGATACATGCCCCGCCCCATTCAGGAAGCTTTGGTACAGGGCTGTCTGTGTAGTAATACCAGCTATGTGTGGCCCACTGCCCTAAAATGTAACGCTTATGGGACTGTCCTCTTCATGCCCCCACACAAGGCATATGCCAAACATCTGATGTGCCCGCCCCTCCCGATCTAGAGTCGGCATACTCCAGTGGCTGTCTGTATTCCCGGCTACACCCAACTGTTCCCGGGATGGCCTGCACAGTAGCCCTGCCTTCCCTTTGTCCCATTTACCGAGAAGGGCCTATAGCCCCTAAGTGGTGGGATCGCAGCCCCCGGGAGATACAACCGCTAAAGAAGGGAACGTGGCAAAGAGCAAAAACGCGACTGGGATAGTGGCTGGAGGCCATGTTCGGAATGGGGACTGCCTCCCTCAAAAACCCACAAGCCATTTATGACCTATTGATGCAAGTATCTATTTGAGCCAATTCTACATCTGACAGCTTAGAACTCTTGAATGAACAATTACAACACACCAGCAAAATGACCGCCCAGCACCGAGCGGGATTAGACCTGATGCTGCTAAAGGAACACCTTTAGTATGGAGTGCTAAATTGATGAGTAGATGACTGCTGCGTTTATATCCCAAATGTATCCATACCCCTCCGAACCCAAATCGACAAAATGAAGAAAGCAGCAAAGGACTCAGAGGCAATTGCTGCCGCATTAAACATCAACTGGGTGGGAAAGATTTCCAGTGCGTTCGGGTTTTCCCTGTCGGGATGGTTAACCAGTCTTTTACAATCCTTGATAGTGGTTATAATCATAATTATTGCCATTTGTATTGTATTAAGTTGTGTTAAACATATGATAACGCGGTTCGTATCCGTTGTTACGTATGCTCCTTTAGAACTAACCCAAATAGCAGATGTTCCGTTAGAATTGTAAAATAGCCAAAGAAATGATGATTCATGATGAGCATCAATTCTCACCGAAACTGCGCTCCCTTTTAACTTTGGAGGCAAGAGGTGACTGTACCACCACTCCAAAGAAACCAGTCGGATCGTGACTGTGGTCACGGGGTGGAGTGTGGCAGGTGCACCCGCCCCGATAAAGAGCAAAACTTCTCAACTGCTGAAAGGAAAGAGTTAAAACTAGAAGCCGCGGTTTGGGGGTCGAGCCGGCCAGCGCGTGGTGGAGTGACTGGAGTCACATAGACAGAGTGCCCCAAGTCACATACCCAACCACCCAAGCCGCAGAAACACTCAACCAATGAAATGCTCGCTAGGAGAAGTTTCCAGACCACTGACCATATATGACCACGAGCCCCGATCCGACTTCGGGTATAAATGGAGCCCGCCGGAAGAGCCCTTTGAGCCCATCTTCCTCGGAGCAGCGGGTCTGCAGTCAGAGACTCTCCCCTTACATCGGGATGCCATCTAAGGAAACTCCCCGGGGTTGAGTGCCTCGCCTTACCGGTGAGTGAGTGCGCATTTTGAGTCATCATTTTAAGCTTACATTTGGTTATAGTTTGTGTAGTGATAGTTCCCAGCTGACACCCTGAACCTGTAACTAAGTTGTGTTTATCGCAGTGTTTACGACCTGATATTCCTGTCCAATCTGGCTGTTGTATCTCAATACAACATAACATTCCTGTTCACTTGGACCGTTCTATGTTGATATCATTAAAGAAGATTGACTTTTGAAATATATTGCTGTCTAGTCTTCCTGTGACAACCTCTCATGAAGTTCTTTCCCCTCCATTCCTCTCGAAGCCCTATTGCCTTGACCATTTCACTGGCTTCAATTCTTCTTGTCATCTGGACTATTGCTTTGCTTTCCATACATATCCACTTCCACTCACGCAGAGTTTCTTTTCCATCTTTCTATCAACCAAAAGCCACTTTCTTCTTTTAGTGTTTTTACTGTAGATTTCCTTTATTTAACTACTTTTTTCCTGAGGAACAGCCAGTGTCTAGGCAACTTTCGACTTAATAGCCAACTTTTGTCCGCGCTCTGAAAGGTGTTGTAGGCTAGACCTAATGTCTAGCCGGGTAATACAACAGCACATTCACAGTCACTGCTTCCTAGTCATTCCTTCTCTTTCAGACCGGAGCAGCTTAGTCAGAAAGACAATACTTTTGAATTGAAAAGGGGACATGGTCAGGGGCTGTATAGTAAATGCTTTACTGCTGGTGCAAGGCACAGCTACCCATCTTGCTACTCAGCGTAAATACACTCAAATATAGTTGTTGTTGTTGACAAGAAAAGCTAACTCCACAAAGCCCCTTTGCTTATGATCTTCTGGGTTTTCTGTAATGACCTAGAAACGAGGGAGGATGCCCAAAAAAGGGACCTACCCCACTCTATGTTTACTATGTCCGCTTCATAATGCCAGTACTTTGGAAAAAAACTAACCTCATAATCTTTTATGTATTAGATGCTTCAGGGTGAACCAACGAAATAAGCTGCAAGGATTGCTGCAGGATTTATGATCCAAAATCCTTGGGGTAGTTGCCAGGTCTGAAGGATGAATTCTTCCCTGATGTTAGGACAGGTCTATTTGCTTCTGTGTGACCCGCAGTCAAAAGGCAAAGGAAAGCTGAGAAGGGACAGGCTCTGTTCAAGGGCAGGATGAAGACAGGAAGCCTCTATGGAGAAAAGGAGGGTAAGAGGGAACACGGTCTCCCATTTTTCTTGTGGCTCTATTCTGAAAATCAGGATGTCTAAAGGTTTACTGCCCACCAGAAACAGCATGAAGAGCTCCAGCAAATTTCAGTTCTGCTTTCTTGCAATTCCCTGTCACTAGCGGGCTAGCAGTCGTGCTGGAGGAGTAATCGCAGGAGACCAGCTCCTCAGGAACAGACAATCCCAGCTCCACTTCTCCTCACCACAAGTTAAGGAAATACGTTAGACTATTTCTTTAAATCACAAGCTTTGCTTGGGTAATGACTGTCCCATCCTGAGCATGCACAGCACTTATCAGCCAGCTGCTAATTGCTAGTTTTGATTTGGGTCCAATAGAGATGGTTTGGGGAAAAAAAAATTAAATATTGAGGAGAGACTCCTATTAAATTAGTGAGGTCAGCCTCTGAGAAGGGGCTGTAGCTCTCTCTGCAGGGGTAATCTTGCCTCCCTGAGCCCTCCCCCCTCTCTCTTCTCCCTTTAACAGTTCTATTTTGTGGAGCTACAAGACTTTTTTCTCCTGCTGAGTGCTGGGTTAACAAATGCAGGAGGCATCTATTAACAGTATTCTTTGGAGACCACCTACAGCAGTGGGATGAACAATGGGCCTCGAACCATTACTAATGTGTAGCCCAGAAATGCAGTGTATGAATATTTTTCAAATGTAAACCCATTAGTCACACTTAATGGTTTATTTGAACTCAAACCGTATTATTATCCCCTCATTATTTTACCTGGTTTATTTTAGACCACTTATCTCAGGGGTTGCCATAGCCACCTGCTGAGTGCCTTGGACTGGAGTGTTTGCAGTAATCAAACAGTTCTTATAAAGAGAAGTATGCTCTGACTAAAGGGCAACCTGGGCAAAATTGCCCATAATTGTATTCTTTACTCAGTGCTGCAGCTGTTGGGTGAGTGGTAGCTTGGTCCCCTCATTGGTCTCTGAGGAGGTACCCTTAAGGTACAGTCCTTAGGCTTCACCATAAAAATCACAGGAAAATGAAGGTTTGGAAGGGCCTCTGGGGAGGTCTCTTGTCCAACCTCCAGCTCAAAGTGGGTCCAGCCAGGATCATGGCCTTGTCCACATGGGTGTTGGAGATCTCCAAGGACAGAGAGGTGTAAAGAAGATGGAGCCAGGCTCTTCTCAGCGGTGCCCAATGACAGGACAAGAGGCAACGGGCACAAACTCAAACACAGGAGGTTACGTTTGAACATCAGGAAACACTTTCTCACTGTGGGGGTGACTGAGCCCTGGCACAGGGTGCCCTGAGAGGTTGTGGAGTCTCCATCCTTGGGCATATTCAAAAGCCATCTGGACGTGGTCCTATGCACTCTAGGGACCCTACTTGAGCAAGGGGGTTGGACCAGATGGCTCCGGAGGTCCCTTCCAACCTCAACCATTCTGAAATTCTGTGAGACTTCTCAGAAGCCAACAAGCTTCTGTGAAGCTCTGCTCTGCTTTCTGAACTGATGCAAAAGCCACAGACATCTGATTCCCAGAAACACCTGCAGAGCAGCCTACACTCTCCAGACCACATTCAGCCTCTCCCCGTGCCACCACGTATGCAAGGACACAGTGCAAGGCAGTTCCCAGCAAGACCCATCCAAGCATCCTGCTCCTGTCCCCCTCTGCTAGAGCTAAGTGTCTGGGAACCTTGTCTTCCTCCAGGGAGACTTTGACTGTGAAAGGACCTCCACCATCATCAGGTTAGCACTTCTCTATGCTGCAGTGCCTGCTCAGCCCAGTCCCTCGGAGCACCAGGATTGCCCACCCAGTATGCTCCGCTGTGGCTGACCCTGTGATGTGAAGGCACAGGCTGTTTCATGGGATGAGGTAAGGTGCACAGATAAAAGCACTGGGATCCAGGACTCCTGGGTTCTCTCTTTGCTGCTAGAGGATTTGCCTTGCTGGCTAAAGCAGGAGTGAGGAAGGCTGGCTCTCTCCCAAACCCTCCTCGGTGTCAGGAGCAGCAAGGGTGGCTGCTCCATGAGGAAAGGGGAGCCGGAGCCGAGCGAGGTAACTACACAGGCAGAGGTGGTGGCCTCACCAACAAGGATGCAGTCCCACATATCCTAGTAAGGCTGGTAGGACAGACCCGGTGAGACCTGCAGCTTAAAAGCCAAATCCAGTCAAAGGCAGGGGGAGTCCCCACCGAGCTGCTTAGCAGCACCTCCTCCAACAGCTCTCTTCAAAGCCCAATGCCTGCACCATACCTAAGTTGACCCTGAACCAGGCAGCCAAACCCCCAGGAAGAGGGGGATGCACTCAAGCCCTGCCACTGCACCTCTGCGTGACACAAGGTAGGTCCTGGCCCTTCTCTGTTCCTCCATTTCCCCACCTGGGTAGCGGAGTGGACACATCCCTGAGCTCTCATCAGACAGCAAGCACTCGTGGGCCCAGCGAGCAATTGCTCTTTGAGGCAAGGATTCCTGCTGGTGTCCTGCCGGCTGCCAGCTGGAACCAGCACCCTTCTTCAGGTTTGGAGCAGAGGGTCACAAGTTCCCAGCAAGCCCCACCTCTTGCTGTCTTCCCCTGTGCCTTGGAGTGCTGGCTCCCGGAGAGGCCAGCCCAGGGGATGTGCACCACTCACTTTGCTAAAGTTCCATCCCTTCTTTCTGCTCCCTTTGCTTCAGCCGCTCCTGTCCTGAGCGTTCCCTGTGCAACATGAGCAGAGCCCTTTTCCCAGCTAACTCTCTTTACGCAGCACGTTACCCATACTGGCAAGTGCTGGAGCCCAGTATCACAAGTCAGGGACCTGGAGAGAGCAACAACTGGCCCCAAGTCCCCCAAGGCAGTAAGAACTGAGCTACCTCAGCTCTTCAATCCATCCCATCCCGTGCTTCAGGATACCTCAGCATGCATCTAAATATTTATTTTACTTATGCAAAGAAGTGAGAGGAAGAAACTTAATACTGGTGGAAAGAAACCTGTTTTAATCAGAGCTAGCAGGCACTACTGGAATCATCCAAACGATCTGCAATCAGTTAAGACAATTAAAGTGAAGGTCACTAGAAGTGCACACTAAGCAGCCATCCTGACAGAGCACTTAAGTACAGAAGAGCTGGATACTGCAATGAAAACACTTTGCACAAACACAGCTCTGTTGGATTAGAGACTGACTTCTCCAAGGGGACAGACACTGTGCAGTGTCTGATGAGGGGGAGCATGGGGGCATGTGTTGGGCAGTGGGGCTGCACTGGTGCAGGGATGGGTCACAGATGGGAGGCACAACACAACGATCAGGATGTGGAAGCAAGGACAGGCTATGAAGGAGAAATTAAGAAATATGACCTCAGTATACAGGCATGTTTTTAGGAAAGCCAAAGCTCATCAACCTGGAGCTGATGGGGGCTGCAAGCAACATGAAGAGCAAAATGAAGAGCTTCACTCACTGTGTCTGCAGTAAAAGGCTGCACAAGGCACATGGGAGTTGCTCCGGAATGGGGAGGGGGGTCTCATAGCAGCAGACACAGATGGGGATGAGTGAACCAATGCCTTTTTTGGCAAAACCTCACAAACAGCTGCACAAGCCAGAGGCTGGCCCGGCCTGACACCTCCTCAACCACCTCTCACATCACAACCACCTGCACAACCCACCTGCAACCTCTTGCCCTATCCACTACTCTGCCACCAATGACAACACAAGCAGCTGCACAGGGCAGGGGCCTGCTCCTAAACTACCATCTCCTTGCCAGCATGGGACATCACAAGCACCTCCTTCAGCCCAAGCCACCTCCTGCCCTAGCACTTACTCACGCACCTAGCACTTCACAAGCACTTGCACAAGCCACGGGCCTCCTCCTGCCCTAGCACATCTGCACGGAAATACCACAACACAAGCACCTCCACAAGCCACCTCTCCTTTCAGTCCCACTCACATCCTCACAAAACACTCACCTCAAAAGCACCTTCGCAAGCCTGTGGCATGCTTCTGCCCAACCACCTCAGCACTCAGCGCTGACATCACAGGCACCTGCACAAGCCAGGGCCCTGCTCCTGCCCTATCACCTGCTCAGCCTCCAGGGACATCACATGCACCTCCACAAGCCACCTCCAGCTTCCTGCCCTAACTGCTACACAGCCAACACTGACCTCACAAGCACCTGCACAAGCCACCTGCGCACTCCTGCCCTATCACCTCCTGCTCCACCACTGACAACATATGCCGCTGCACAAACCAGGGACTGCCTCCTGCCCTAGCAATGACTTGCCAACACCATATCACTACCAGCTGCACAAGCCAGGGGCCTGCTCCTGCCCTAACACCTGCTCAGCTCCAAGGCACAGCCCAAGCAGCTGCACAACCCAAGGCCTGCTCCTGCCTTAGCACCTACTCACCCACCTAGGACATCACAACAAGCTGCACAACCCACCTGCATGCTCCTGCCCTAACAGCTGCAGAGCCACCAGGGGCATCCCGAGCACCTGCACTGGCCACCTCTCCAGTCCTGCCCATTCACCTACTTAGCCAGCACTCACAGCACAACCACCTCCACCAGCCACCTGCCTGCTTCTGCCCTAGCACCTGCTCACCCACCTAGGACATCACCTGCACCTGCACAACCCTCCTGCACGCTCCTGCCCTAACAGCTACCCAGCAAGCATTCACATCACAAGCACCTCTAAAAGCCACCTCTTCAGTCCTTCCCATTCACCTACTTAGGCACCACGCACATCACAAGGACCTCGACAAGCCGGGGCCTGCCACTGCCTTAGCACCTCCTCAGCCACCTCTGACATCGCACCTACCTCCACAAGCCACCACCTTGCTCCTGACACAGCAACTACCCAAGCGCTTGTGACACCCAAAGCACCTGCACATCAAAGCTTCCTCCTCCAGCCCTACCACCTACGCAGGCCCATCTCACCTCGCAAGCACATCAACAAGCCAACTGCCTCCTTCCACCCTATCCCCCACTATCAGCACCGGCGTGCTTTAGGCCCAGCCACCAACAAAGCACCATGCACCTGCTTGCTCACTCCTCCCCTCCGGCGGCATGCGGACGACAAAATACAACCAAAGCCGCGCGAGTCCACACAAGGACACGGACGGATCACTCAACAATTATGCTCACAGGCAAAACACACTCCACTTGCAGAAAAAACACATCCATTTCATTTCCTACCAAGCAAATCACACTAGCAGAAGGAGAAAGAGAACCAGATCTGAAAAACACACCTTCCCCCCACCCCTCCCTTCTTCCCGCCCTCACCTTTGCTCACCATACCTCCACCTCCTCCCCACAGCGACCCAGGGCAACGGCAAATGGGGCTTGCGGGCACCTCATCCCACATTGGCTCTGACACTCCTTTCTCCTCAGGGGGAGGGCTCCTCACACTCTTCCCCTGCTCCACCGTGGGATCCCTCTCACGGGGATCAGCCCTCCACGACCTTCTCCAACACCACTCCTTGCCACGCACTCCAGGCCTCACAAGCACCTGCACAAGCCAGGGGCTGGCCCCTGGCCTCACACCTCCTCAACCACCTGCGACCTCAGAAGCACCTGCACAAGCCACGGGCCTCCTCCTGCCCTATCACCTACTCACCCACCAGGGACATCACAAACACCTCCACAAGCCACCTCCAGCTTCCTGCCCTAACTGCTACACAGCCAACACTGACCTCACAAGCACCTGCACAAGCCACCTGCGCACTCCTGGCCTATCACCTACTGCTCCACCACTCACAACATATGCTGCTGCTCAAACCAGGGGCCTGCTCCTGCCCTAACACCTACTCAACCACCTGTGACACCACAAGCACCTGCACAACCCAGTTACATACTCTTGTCCTATCAACTACTCACTGAGAACGTAAGCAGCTGCACAGGGCAGGGGCCTGCTTCTAAACTAGCATCTACTTGGCATCATGGGACATCAAAAGCAGCTGCTCAAGCTCAGGCCAGCTCCTGCCCTATCACTCATGCACCTATGACCTCACAAGCACCTGCACAAGCCAGGTTCCTCCTTCTTCCCTATCACATCTGCAGGGAAAAAGGACAACACAAGCATCTCACAATACCAACACACTTCTGGAGATGAATGGGAAAATTCCTGGAGAGCTAACAGGAATGGACTTGCCTACAACATGGACAAGACTGCTTGACTAGCTACCTTGGAGGAGTCTGTGGCTGATCCTTTGGAATTCACCTGTCTCCAGAGAAAGCCCAAATGCTCCCGGAGATGCCTCAGAGGAGTCCCAGACAGATACAGGGCACGGACCTGACTCCAACACACACAAAACACCTTGGGTAGCTACCTTGCAAAAGTCTGGGATGGCTACCTGCGCAATTCAGCTGTCTCCAGGGGAGGCCAAAACACTCTGGACGTTCCTCGGAGGAGTCCTGAGGAGCTACCGGGCATAGACCTGCCTCCAACACAAAGAAAACTCTTCAGCTAACGGAAGAGGAAAATTGTGATGCTGCTACCTGGGACTTTAGCTGCCTGTCAGGAAACTCAAAACACTCCGGCAGATGTCTGGGAAAAGTCCTGATGCAAAAACAGGAATGCACCTGCCCCCAACATACACAATGCTCTTTGCGTAGCTACCTTAGAAGATTCTGGGGCTGCTACCTGGGAAGTCGCTCATCTCCAAAGGAAACCAAAAGACTCCTGGATATTCCTGGGAGCAGTTCCAGAGAGCTACCGGGCATGGACCTGCCTCCAACATGCACCAAACTCTTGGGGGATCTACCCTGGTGGAGTCTGGGGTTGCTGCCCAGGCCTTCAGCTCCCTCCACAGCAGGACAAAACACGTTGGCAAATGCCTGAGAAGAGTCCTGGGGAGCTACAGGGCATGGACCTGCTTCCCATTTCTATCAGCAATCAGTCATGATTGGAGCAAGGGCAAAGCCTGTATATTTCAAATGCATTTGAGTTACATGACTCTTCAACATATGCCATGACACCATTTCACTAGACTGAAGGCTGACAGCAGTGTACCAGGACACTCCTTTCTGGACACCTCACTCCTGGGTAGAAATCCTAGATGCTTCCTTTAAGGACAGAAACCCAAAGAGCTAAAAGAAGTTCTTTAAAGTCAGCACAGCAAAGAAAAAGCAAGCAAGCAAACAAAAACGGCAGGGAAACCCCTGAGGCACTAATGAGGAACAAAGGGTCTCCCTTTGGGAGTCCACTACCCCTCACAAAATGGACAAGTGGCTTAAAAAGAGATTCCTGCAAAGAAACGGCACATCGAAGATAACCTTGATAACGCCAGCACAAGTGACCGCCGTGGAAACGGCAGCGCTGACCCTTCTCCTGCTCCTCCTACGAGCTCTTCGCCAGCCACGTGAAGATGCAAAACCAAGCATGAACGAATCAGATCTGAGAAGAGCCTGGCCCCAAAAATTAAAAATTATCAGGAAGTCTGTTTCAAATACGGCTTCACATCCACTATCGCGGATGAGGAACCTCGCCTTAAGCACATGTTGTGCCTTGAGATAGGAGCTAAGGACAGTATGAAGTTACCCCCACGAGCAGATGTTCAAAACCAAAGCACCCAGAACACGCAGACAATCCTGCACCATGTTTTCAGCGATGTTTCAAGTCACGTGATACTCAGTCCACGACTTTACAAAACATCATTAAACTTAACGATAGCAGCCTCCTTGCAGGCTGCTTACTCAAAAGCAAAAACCAAAAAGCCACGTACCCTCGGGGAAACCCTTGTCCTTCCAGGTGGCTGCTGTCTTCCCACGGCTCTTCCTCACAGCAGGACAAATGACCGTGAATTTGGCAGTCCACACAAATTACGAAGCACACTTAGTCCTCCGACAGTCATTACCTATGGGCCAGAAGTCCTCCCACACCCCAGAAGTGCCCATTACTCCTCCAGCAGTCATCCGCTATGGACCGCAAGTCCTACCTACCTACCTACCTCCCTACCTACCCACCTACACACCAACTTACTGGAAATGAGTTGGACCACAGCAGAAGTGACAGTGGCCGAGCCGGTCACACACACCAGACCACAAATGGTAGTTACAAGAAAGAAAACACAACATAAACCACCAGAACTGTAAAAAAAAGCCAACCCAAAGCCACAGCATACACAAATCAAAGGCCCCTGTCCAAACCCTAAACAGGCAAACAAGCTAAAAAAGGACTCTCCAAAAAAGCAATCCACCCAGAACACAAGAGAAGCCAAAACTAACATAACCCCAGGAACCCAGGCCCAACAAACCCAGATCCTCTCCAGAACAATAGCACGCTTTAATCCTGACTCGCTTAAACTCAGGCATCCCAGAACCCTACCACTCTGTAACCCTTGCACACTGTCACCCTAGCATCCCTGAACCCTAGCACACTGTAGCCCGAAGATATCCAAAAAATGAACCCAAACTCCCTGGAGATCTCCGGCTGGGCCTTCAGGTGGCCCCAGCTCTCAGAAGTCCCAACTTTGAAGTGGGAATGGGACAGCATCCCTCTTCACATCACCTGTCACCCCCGGAAAAAGTGCCTGCCTTAAACACTCCCGGGGAGAAAGGCTGGGGCACTTGGAGACTTTCAACTGGCCCGCCATCACCACGGGGCTTCAGCTCATCATTTCTGTGTCAGAGCCACCAAGCACATCAGCCCGTCCTCCCTGAGACACCCCTTGGGGCAGCCGTACCCAGAGCCAGGTGGCTGCATATGGCCTTTGCTTGATGGGGAGGTGCTTCCTGGGAGCAGGATCTCACCTGGGGGCATGGGGAAACTCTCGTCAGGCCTGGATGCTGCTGCGCTACTCCATCTCTCACCAAAAACCAGGGGCGGAGGAAGGCTGCTTTGCTGGCCTCCAAGACAATCAGCTCACCTGGGATGCTCTGTGGCCACTGCGTGCCTTTGCTGTCAGATGGCTCTCAGCCTCAGTACTGCTCTGCAAACGTCTGTCACCTCCCTGCAGGATGCTCTCCAGTGCACAGCATGTCTCCACTGGCTCTCCCTGGGGACAAAGATCAAAAAGGAGCAATTTGCTTTTCTTTCCCCCATTCCCAGAGTGCTGCACAAGAGACCTGCCACCCCCAAATCAGCTGTGTGACAGGGACACCACGTACGAGCTGCAGACGTCGGTCAGGATGGCTGCAGGAATGGGCAAGACATTCTGCAGTGCTCCCGGCACTGGCAGAAAGTAGAGCTGGAGACAATGGGGGAAGCCCAGGGTAGCTGGCAGCCGGCAGTGAGGCCCAGCAGGGTGCACTGCCTGCAGAAATGCCCGGCTCCTTGAGCCTCAGCCCCAGGGCTGCAGCACGAGGCCAGCACCAGCTGGGGATTCGCTAGGAAAAACCAGGCAGGGCTGACCCTGAGTCCCCGCATGCAGCCCCAGCCCCGGGACCTGATCACCCGTCCCTTTGCCCATCGCTGCCACGGGATCCAGAAAGCAGCGCCACCGGCCCTCACGTGGTCCTGAGCCATCTCTTCACAGCTGCTGGACATGGAGCCGTCCTGGGACTCAACAGGCCTAAAAACAAGAGAAATTGCCCAGAATTAAGCTGTTCTCAAGTTTTGGCAGGCAGCATGTTTTTCTGAGCTGCCTGGAGGTGCTGTTCCTGGGGAGCGCTCAGGAAACAGGGCAGCTGCCTGTACCTGCGGGCAGGCAGTGGATTGTGTGCAGTGGGAGTGAGCAGTGGTTTGTGCGGCTGTTGAATGGAGTCGAGCTTTAAAAGTGTCCAACCTGCTACTCCTGGTTCCTTTTTCCTTGCAGGTTGCATTTGGAGTTCAGATGGGGCCGGGGGGAGTGTTAAGCAAAACCAACAAGCAAACAAACAAACAGACAGCTGGGAAGGTTTCTTCCCCCTAGCTGGGCTTTTTTTCCCTCAGTCCTGAACACTCTGCGTGCAATGATCATCACCAATATTAGGGCGCAGGATTGGGCACAGGGCAGGGCTTTTGCACGCAGCACATTCCTTGAGGCTCTTGGTAATGCACTTCCTGGGGAGTGCTCAAGAAATGGGGGCAGTCGCCCATAGTTGCTGGTTTTGGTCTTTCTCCCCTCTCTCTCTCTTTGGCTCACTGTGCCTATTTCTTAATTCCTCCCTCTCTGTCTTTAGCCCATCACCATTTTTGGTCGTCTTCTTTCTCTGCCCACCTCCCTGGCTCTATTTTCTAATTCCTCCCTCTCTCTTCTATAGCCCAGGGCTATTTTTTTCTTTCTCACCTTTCTCTCTCCCGCTCCCTTTCCTTCTCTTTTTTCCTATCGCTGTCTCCTGCTTCCTGATCGTCTTCTTTCTCCTGTCCTGCAGCCTGTCCTGTAGCCCCTGCTCAGCTGGCTGCGCCTTCTCTCTTTCTCTCTGGGCCTCTCGCCAGCTCCCCGTCCCTTTCCGCTCTTCCTCCGGCTCGAGCCTGGAAGCCATCGCTGTTCTGTCCTTGGCTGCCTCCCTCTCCTGACCCGCATCCCTCTCTTTGTTTCTCACTCTCTGGATTGTTTCCCGTCCTTCTCTTGCTCTCTGTCCTGCGCTCTGTCCCCTGCCTCTCCCTTTCTCTCTCTCAGCCTTTTCCCCTCTGTGCCTCTGTCCTGCTCCCTGTCCCTCTTCTCTGTCCCTCTGCTCTCCTCCTGCCATGGGGCCTGTGGAGGAGTGGGGTCCAGCCGGGGGGACGGTGTCCCCACAGGGTCAGACAGGAAGAAGGAGCGCCCAATGGCATGCCAGGTGCTGTAGTCCTGGGGTATGGGGCTGATGGGCGGCCATGTTGGTTCCCAGGGCATGCTGGGAGCTGTAGTTTCCAGCACTCAGCTTCCTAGTGGCCATGTTGTTCTCAGGTAAAGCGGGAGGCGCAGTCTCTGCTCCAGCCACAGCAATTTTGCCCAGGTTCCTCTTTAGTCAGAGCATACTTCTCTTTATAAGAAGTCTTTAACTTTGATTACTGCAAACACTCCAGTCCAAGGCACTCAGCAGGTGGCTATGGCAACCCCTGAGATAAGTGGTCTAAAATAAACCAGGTAAAATAATGAGGGGATAATAATACGGTTTGAGTTCAAATAAACCATTAAGTGTGACTAATGGGTTTACATTTGAAAAATATTCATACACTGCATTTCTGGGCTATACATTAGTAATGGTTCGAGGCCCATTGTTCATCCCACTGCTGTAGGTGGTCTCCAAAGAATACTGTTAATAGATGCCTCCTGCATTTGTTAACCCAGCACTCAGCAGGAGAAAAAAGTCTTGTAGCTCCACAAAATAGAACTGTTAAAGGGAGAAGAGAGAGGGGGGAGGGCTCAGGGAGGCAAGATTACCCCTGCAGAGAGAGCTACAGCCCCTTCTCAGAGGCTGACCTAACTAATTTAATAGGAGTCTCTCCTCAATATTTTTTTTTTTCCCCAATCTATCTCTATTGGTCCCAAATCAAAACTAGCAATTAGCAGCTGGCTGATAAGTGCTGTGCATGCTCAGGATGGGACAGTCATTACCCAAGCAAAGCTTATGATTTAAATAAAATAGTCTAACGTATTTCCTTAACTTGTGGTGAGGAGAAGTGGAGCTGGGATTGTCTGTTCCTGAGGAGCTGGTCTCCTGCGATTACTCCTCCAGCACAACTGCTAGCCCGCTAGCGACGGGAATTGCAAGAAAGCAGAACTGAAATTTGCTGGAGCTACTCATGCTGTTTCTGGTGGGCAGTAAACCTTTAGACATCCTCATTTTCAGAATATAGCCACAAGAAAAATGGGAGACCGTGTTCCCTCTTACCCTCCTTTTCTCCATATAGGCTTCCTGTCTTCATCCTGCCCTTGAACAGAGCCTGTCCCTTCTCAGCTTTCCTTTGCCTTTTGACTGCGGGTCACACAGAAGCAAATAGACCTGTCCTAACATCAGGGAAGAATTCATCCTTCAGACCTGGCAACTACCCCAAGGATTTTGGATCATAAATCCTGCAGCAATCCTTGCAGCTTATTTAGTTGGTTCACCCTGAAGCATCTAATACATAAAAGATTATGAGGTTAGTTTTTTCCAAGTACTGGCATTATGAAGCGACATAGTAAACATAGAGTGGGGTAGGTCCCTTTTTTGGGCATCCTCCCTCATTTCTAGGTGTTACAGAAAACCCAGAAGATCATAAGCAAAGGGGCTTTGTGGAGTTAGCTTTTCTTGTCAACAACAACAACTATATTTGAGTGTATTTACGCTGATTAGAAAGATGGGTAGCTGTGCCTTGCACCAGCAGTAAAGCATTTACTCTACAGCCCCTGACCATGTCCCCTTTTCAATTCAAAAGTATTGTCTTTCTGACTAAGCTGCTCCGGTCTGAAAGAGAAGGAATGACTAGGAAGCAGTGACTGTGAATGTGCTGTTGTATTACCCGGCTAGACATTAGGTCTAGCCTACAACACCTTTCAGAGCGCGGACAAAAGTTGGCTATTAAGTCAAAAGTTGCCTAGACACTGGCTGTTCCTCAGGAAAAAGTAGTTAAATAAAGAAAATCTACAGTAAAAACACTAAAAGAAGAAAGTGGCTTTTGGTTGATAGAAAGATGGAAAAGAAACTCTGCGTGAGTGGAAGTGGATATGTATGGAAAGCAAAACAATAGTCCAGATGACAAGAAGAATTGAAGCCAGTGAAATGGTCAAGGTAATAGGGGTTCAAGAGGAATGGAGGGGAAAGAACTTCATGAGAGGTTGTCGCAGGAAGACTAGACAGCAATATGTTTCAAAAGTCAATCTTCTTTAATGATATCAACATAGAACGGTCCAAGTGAACAGGAATGTTATGTTGTATTGAGATACAACAGCCAGATTGGACAGGAATATCAGGTCGTAAACACTGCGATAAACACAACTTAGTTACAGGTTCAGGGTGTCAGCTGGGAACTATCACTACACAAACTATAACCAAATGTAAGCTTAAAATGATGACTCAAAATGCGCACTCACTCACCGGTAAGGCGAGGCACTCAACCCCGGGGAGTTTCCTTAGATGGCATCCCGATGGAAGGGGAGAGTCTCTGACTGCAGACCCGCTGCTCCGAGGAAGACGGGCTCAAAGGGCTCTTCCGGCGGGCTCCATTTATACCCGAAGTCGGATCGGGGCTCGTGGTCATATATGGTCAGCGGTCTGGAAACTTCTCCTAGCTGAGGCATTTCATTGTTGAGGTGTTTCTGGCAGGCTGGGGTGGTTGGGTACGTGACTTGGGGCACTCTGTCTACGTGACTCCAGTCACTCCACCACGCAGCTGGCCAGCTCGACCCCCAAACCGCGGCTTCTAGTTTTAAGTCTTTCCTTTCAGCAGTTGAGAAGTTTTGCTCTTTATCGGGGTGGGTGCACCTGCCACACTCCACCCCGTGACCACAGTCACGATCCGACTGGTTTCTTTGGAGTGGTGGTACAGTCACCTCTTGCCTCCAAAGTTAAAAGGGAGCGCAGTTTCGGTGAGAATTGATGCTCATCATGAATCATCATTTCTTTGGCTATTTTACAATTCTAACGGAACATCTGCTATTTGGAGTAGTTCTAAAGGAGCATACGTAACAACGGATACGAACTACGTTATCATATGTTTAACACAACTTAATACAATACAAATGGCAATTATTATGATTATAACCACTATCAAGGATTGTAAAAGACTGGTTAACCATCCCGACAGGGAAAACCCGAACGCACTGGAAATCTTTCCCACCCAGTTGATGTTTAATGCGGCAGCAATTGCCTCTGAGTCCTTTGCTACTTTCTTCATTTTGTCGATTTGGGTTCGGAGGGGTATGGATACATTTGGGATATAAACGCAGCAGTCATCTACTCATCAATTTAGCACTCCATACTAAAGGTGTTCCTGTAGCAGCATCAGGTCTAATCCCGCTCGGTGCTGGGCGGTCATTTTGCTGGTGTGTTGTAATTGTTCATTCAAGAGTTCTAAGCTGTCAGATGTAGAATTGGCTCAAATAGATACTTGCATCAATAGGTCATAAATGGCTTGTGGGTTTTTGAGGGAGGCAGTCCCCATTCCAAACATGGCCTCCAGCCACTATCCCAGTCGCGTTTTTGCTCTTTGCCACGTTCCCTTCTTTAGCGGTTGTATCTCCCGGGGCTGCGATCCCACCACTTAGGGGCTATAGGCCCTTCTCGGTAAATGGGACAAAGGGAAGGCAGGGCTACTGTGCAGGCCATCCCGGGAACAGTTGGGTGTAGCCGGGAATACAGACAGCCACTGGAGTATGCCGACTCTAGATTGGGAGGGGCGGGCACATCAGATGTTTGGCATATGCCTTGTGTGGGGGCATGAGGAGGACAGTCCCATAAGCGTTACATTTTAGGGCAGTGGGCCACACATAGCTGGTATTACTACACAGACAGCCCTGTACCAAAGCTTCCTGAATGGGGCGGGGCATGTATCATCACAATAATGGCCTTTTATCTATGTTTTTACATTGCATTTCTGTTTGGCAGTCCCAAAGTGTTGTTTTTTTTTTTTACTGGTGGTGCCCCATTCCTTTGCGCAATCCAGTCAGGTCCCCATGTGCAATTGAGGGGATGTTTTTCCCAGGCTCCCTTGAACCCTGGTTCTTGACAAGCGTTGGGGCAATTGCTACCATTACTCTCGGGGTGTTTAATACACCAGGTGGCGTTTAACAGTTCAGTATATTGCAGGGAATGATCATCTGTTTTCCATTGGTCATGATGTTCAGTAATTCCCCAGGGAACATTAAAGCATGGCATTGTACCATTAAAACTCCACCCCGTGGCGTTATTAGGGGGTAGGAAGAGGTAATTACACTTTGCCTTCCATATTGAATTGGCATTTATTGCGCCAGGTGACCAGCTATAGATGGTATGAGTGTGACCTCCATCCTTTCCATCCGTTCCCCAGGCCCGGCTGGAATTATTGCACTGTTGCCATGGGAGTTCAAGGGTTAGTGATATATTAGTGTTTTGCACAAAGATTGGTAGGGGCTCCTCTACTGACTTAGGGCTGGGCAGACAGGCTGTTATTGAAGTTAAGTTCACCATACATGCAAATCCCACTATCAGTTGAGCCACCACCTTGCTGTCCAGGTTCTTGTTGTCCTGCCCGCTGTTGTTACTGCCATCAGTGGGAGTGTCCGAATAGTTTGCTTTTCCATAGTCCTGCAAGAGGACACAAATTGCACCTCGGGCCTTGCGACCGGGTCTCAGAAATTAGGAATTATCCATCGAGTACTTATGCGATGGCCTTTCCCCTTCCTATCTAAGGCCTCCCAGGCATGTAAGCCTCTGGGTTTCGCCAGGATCGTGGGTACAGTGCCAACAGAGGGCAGTTTTACCATGACGGGTTGGCCTGTATGTTCTCAATGGGAACTGGCCCTTTTGATTGTCCGGTTTGGGAGCGTCGCCCGTTAATGGTCCCGTAGGACAAAAATGAGGTAGGTACCATCGTTTGCCTGCCAGCATATCGAATCCCAATATGTTTCCCTTATAAGGGCTCAGAGCCACCTCCACAAGTTTCGGTCTCTATCGGGCAGGTGCACCTGCCACACAGGTTAACTAAACACTCTTCCACCCCTCCATCCAAAACAGAGGGCAAGTCTCTGAGACCGAGATAGAGATAGGGCAGGTACGTGCAGAGGCAAGAGAGGAAAAAAGCTTACTTAAGAATATAACTTTTGGTTCTTAAAACAGTTAGCAGCATACAGTGAAGAGAAAGTGCAATCAGAGAGCAGAACACCTTAGCCAAGCAGCACCTCCTGACCCTGCCCACCTTCCCCTTTAAGCAGGGTGTATGCTGCAGCCAGAGAAACCGTTGCAAAACTGCGGCTTCTGGCAACTTATTCCTGAAATGCACTAGTTTTCTTTTGGAGAACTGCAATACTGGGATGGATTCCCCAGTGCTCAAAACTCAGTAGTGTCTATTTCAACCATGGGCTTAAAAGTATACATCATAGGCTGTAATTTGAAGAACTCAGTCCATAAAAACCATGATTAAACAACAAACAATAGATAAGCCAAAAAGGGGGGCAAAAAAGGAAGAAACCATACACACAGGGAGTCCAATGGCTAACCAATTTCTATCAAAATGTCCATCGCAAGTGAGTGGTGTATCGTGAGAGATCCACTGTTTACATTTCCAATACTATAAACAGTATCCTGATTTTCATAACATGACATGCAGCATCCAAACCACAGAAATGTAGAAAAGGCACAGGCAAGGAGAAACACATCTTCATAGCATTACATTCAATAGCTGTTTAACGGTGAGCCTTCTTTTAGAGCTGTCCAACAATGCTGACTAATCCAGGTGACCTGTTTAATCAGACTTAATTGTCAAAAGGATTAACAATATCTAAGTAAAACAAGGCATGTATACATTAAAGAAAACAGCACGGAAATGTACTGCTTGTGAACTGTTTACAAAAACATACAAGATGTTGGATGGCACAAAGTATATAGTGCTAATAGAAACTGTTTAAGCTAAGTGCTTAACATAAACTGTCCATCTCTACCTGTAACAAAGAATATTTTAGGGGATTAAAAAACCCATTCCTTATGAAAAATAATGCTCTGAGCAAGAGGAGAATGGCCGACTGGCTCCCAAAACTGGTGACTGATTACGATTCAAAGCAGAGTAAGCTGCTGCTCTTGCACCCTTCACTACATGGGGAGCATCCTGCCTGTTTAGCTGGTATTGAGGCAACTGGTCACAGTGAACTATCCAGGGGTGACTGAGGACTTGGGCTGCAGTCAGTCTTTGATGTGGGTTAACATGAAGCATTTTTGAAAGAAGGTCCTTAGCTGTATCTGAAACGGTATTCCAATAACCACCGCTGAGAGACAACTTCCCGCTACCTATTCGGGCCAAAATCTCCTCTGGGGTATCATCAGGACCAGTTACAAAAGGAGGGTAGCCAGCAAGCATGGTATAAAGTAGAACACCAAGGCTCCATATGTCCCATGCAGCATCGTAACCTTGCCTCTGTAAAACCTCTGGTGCAGCAAAACTTGCTGTGTAACATGGACTCCTCAGAAGACCATTTTCTACTCGTAGTTGTTTTGCAAGGCCAAATTCACAAAGTCGAATGGATTCTGGATTACCAGATTCATCAACATAAAGAATATTGCTAGGCTTCAGCTCTCCATGAACAACCCCTTGCGCATGGAGGTACTCAACCGTTCTTGTTATTGTGAACAGAACGGCACTAGCTTCTCGTTCCGAGAAAAAAAATTGTCTATGAATTTTATCCAGCAGTTGCCCTCCTTTCGTAAGTTCTGTTACTATGTATGCGTATTTTCCATCATCATGCACATCTTTTAGGGTAATAATATTTGGATGGTGGCCATAGCGCAGTAGGATTTCAATCTCCTCTGTTGGATCTCTTTACTCTTGTCTATAATCTTTACAGCATATTCCGTGTTTAAAGCTTTATGAATACATCTCTTATAGACAGAGTAAGACCCAACTCTGATATCTTCCTTCACTTCGTATCTATCAGTAAACTGAATGCTGTTCCTGTGCAACTGCTGGACAACGGAATGCACTCCAACTGTCTGCACTGCCTGGCTTTCGTCATTTGATGCAATAGCTACAGAACTAAATCCCCAAACAAGTTGATGCGCATTAGCACTAGGTGGGAGACCAGGCAAATCTTCTGGAGTTTTTGCTGTAAACTCAGGGTCAAAATAAAACGTATCTTCAGGTCTGCCAGTTGCAGGTTTAAAAGGGGGATCAATTTCTCTCCTGTACAATCTATTCCAATCTATTTTGGAAAAGAATGCATGCCTCTTAATTTCTTCAACTCCATCTAGGCCTGCTCCTAATCTGTTTGCCGGGTTTCTTTTGAAGAGCACTCGCAGAAGACTCTCTGCTTCCGGGCTCAAGAACTGGGGCATTCCAAGTTTGGCCTCGAGAATCAGTGTCATGGTTTCTTTTCTGTCTTTCCCTTGGAAAGGCAGAGTACCAGTGAGCATTTCAAACATTACAACACCAAAAGACCACCAGTCTGCGCTCCGTGTAAGGCCTCCGCTCTTAATGACTTCTGGCGCCATATATTCCACTGTTGCACAGAAAGAGAAGGCTTTTTTTTCATGATCAATTGACACCTCACTTAAGCCAAAATCTGCTAATTGGATATGTCCTTCCTCATCAAGAAGGATGTTTTCTGGTTTTAGGTCCCGGTATATTATTCCACCACTATGTACATGGTCTAAAGCAAGTGCTAATTCTGCCAGGTAAAATTTAACATCGTCTTCTGTGAACATCACCCTACGTTCTCCACATGCTCCAATTGCCTCTATTAAATTTCTTAGGGCTGTTTGGCAATGGGCTCTGTCTCTGGCCATATTATAGTTCCCGTTCGGATTTAGTGTCGGCCACGGATTTCTCCCTCCTCCCACCTGTCGTGCTAATTCCGCATCCTTAGTTAATACCTTCTCTCTTTCATCTGGGCAGAATGATTCTCGGAATAAGATTTGGGTGTCCCCCCAGTTAGGATTGTGTCCCGTGCAGAGATTTGACAGTAACTGCGCCCGTGTTTCTGCATCCTCCCTTAATCTTGGCATTGTACACCCCCATAAGGCTAAATCATTTGGGTTCCACGATGGATTAGTATAAACCGTCGATGTGGGGCATGCATAGTCACCCCCTGGCCGTAAAGCGGCCAGATTAGTCAAAACATTTGAAACCATGGGGCAAAGTCCCACCCTTGCTACAGGAAGGTCTGGGGGAGGTCGGTACAGGGACTGTAAGGTGGGGCAGGAGTCGGGAGGGCCTTGTCTGGTCGTCGTTCGGGGCTGTAGCCTTACCTACAGCCAAAGTTACCTTACAGGTTAGTTTTTCCCTCAGCCCCTTTTGTCTCCCTGGATGTTGTCTCTCCCGCACCCATTCATCCCACACATACCAATAATCCATGTGTCCCGGGAACCGGTACTGAAGTTGGTCTCGCACAAAGGTCAGTCGATGTTGGTCAAAACTCCCTTGTGGTGGCCACTGATCTTCACTATCTCCATGGCGGGTGATGAATGGCCACCATTGTTGACATAGAACTACTGCGTCCTCCTTCAGTAGTGAATTTGCACCACAGATTTTTTCCCAGTTTTGTAATATCTCTACTAAGGGCGTCTCCCTCTCTACTCCAGTTACGTTACTCATGATTTTATCTGGGTGGGACTTCAACCCCCCCCTTTAAAATCTCTCAACAGCTCTCTAATCTGGGCAGGACTCGAACCCCCCTTTTAATCAGACGTCTTCTGTTGATCAGACTGCGTACAACTTGTGTGCGATTTATGCTGATCAGGCTATGCACCTCGGGCGGGACTTGAACCCCCCTGAATTCTGTCCTTTTCCCTATATTGAATTTAGATTTAAGGGATTTAACACTCACCACTCTAGCAATTCGGTGCGTCCCGTGT
Source organism: Gymnogyps californianus (assembly GCF_018139145.2). Lineage (NCBI taxonomy): Eukaryota > Metazoa > Chordata > Aves > Accipitriformes > Cathartidae > Gymnogyps > Gymnogyps californianus. The sequence goes on from NC_059496.1 coordinate 2,804,361, forward strand.
CCAAAATCCTCGGGTGAACTCACCCTGTGCTGCCAGTCAGAGGTTTGGATCCAAGAGGTTCCGAGAGTGACCTAGGGTCCCATCTGGGGTGCCAAACTGTTAAGGGGGAAGCCGCTGCCCGAGCATTCACACACCAATCAAGGAGTCGCACACACACCACCCGAGACTTTAACTGCTAGGACCGGCATCCCTTCACAGCGGGCGACTCCAGTGAGCCGACGGGTGCCCCTTTCGACTCCTCACACACACACACTCACCCTCGGGCGCTTCTTCTTCCCTCGGGCTCCAGCCAAGGTTCCCCAAAGCAGACTCTCTAATCAAGGCCTTCAAAATAAAAGCCTAATTTACTCTATCTATGGTGCCCAAATTCAGACAGCTCAAGCTGGCTGTCTCTGGAGAGGGAACCAGACCACCACATCCCTGGGCAATTATGCCCTTACAATCTAAATTCCCACCCCTCACACCATAGTCTGGCCCAATGGTAAGATCGAGTCTGGGGTCATCTTCTCTCTCATTGGGTGCTTTTTCTCGTCTCTCGGCTGGTTCTTCCTCCTGTGTTTTAGGCTACTTGTTACTATGTCTCCTTTTCCTGGGCAAACTGGCTCTGGGGCTTTCCAAATCTCTTACTCCTGCCATCAGATTATAGGTGAACGTTAAGCAACAACATTCAGCAAGTTATGAGTCCTGCTTTATCATGAAGGACTACTTTTAAGCAGCTAAACAAAGTCCTTAAAGCCCTACAAAACATATTAACAGCCTCTCTAATTTCTATACGTTCCTGTGCTATTACAGCCTAACAGCCTTATGCCATTATTGCCACATGCTGTTAGGTCTCGTTCGGGTGTGGTCTGCATGGTCCTGTAGCTCTGCTTTGCCACCTTCCACAACACTCGATCACTGATTGCTGATAGAAATGGGAAGCTCTGGCAAGACTGAGAGAATGAGGGAGCGTTATGTTGCTACGCAAGCCCGAGCCTCAGCGCTGGTGGGGCTGTGAAAGGGCTGCCAAGGGAAGGTGAGGGCCAGCAAGAGTTTTCAGTCCTGGCACCTTCCCTGTGGGAGCACGGCAGGAGCCCCACAAGGAACCGCACAAAGCTGGCAGGGAATGGCACGGGGCCGTGGCTGGAGCAGAGACTGTGCCTTCCACTTTACCTGAGAACAACATGGCCACTGGGAAGCTGAGTGCTGGAAACTACAGCTCCCAGCATGCCCTGGGAACCAACATGGCCGCCCATCAGCCCAGTACCCCAGGACTACAGCACCTGGCATGCCACTGGGCGCTCCTTCCTCCTGTCTGACCCTGCGGGGACACCGTCCCCCCGGCTGGACCCCACTCCTCCACAGGCCCCATGGCCGCCTCCCGGGGCAGCCCCAGTCCCGTCCCAGAGCCTTGGTGGAACAGGGAGGAGGAGGAGGAGAGAGGGACAGAGGGCAGAGAGGGGTGGGGTGGGGCGGAGGAGTGGCAGGAGAAGGACAGGAGCAGGAGAGAGGGATGGCGGGAAGAAAGCAGGAGCTGGTCAGGGAGTGGAGAAAGGAAACCCCTGGTGAGGAGCGGGCCCAGGCCAGGGAGAAGGGGATGGAGGGGAAGGGGCAGGGGGCAGCCAGGAATATGGTGATGAGCAGCAGGACAGAGGGAGAGAGAGGGCAGAGGAGGGCAGGAGGAAGGACAGACAGAGGGACCGAAACAGGCAGGGTGAGGGAGTGGGACATAGGGAAAGGTTGCAGAAAAGGCAGCAGGAGAGCGGAGTGGCAGAGAAATGGGAGAGGGAGCAGGACAGAGGCACAGAGGGGAAAAGGCTGAGAGAAAGGGAGAGGCAGGGGACAGAGAGCAGGACAGAGAGCAAGAGAATGGCGGGAAACAATCCAGAGACTGACAAACAAAGAGAGGGAGTCGGGTCAGGAGAGGGAGGCAGCCAAGGACAGAACAGTGATGGCTCCAGGCTGGAGCCAGAGGAAGAGCGAAAAGGGCCAGGGAGCTGGCGAGAGGCCCAGAGAGAAAGAGAGAAGGCGCAGCCAGCTGAGCAGGGGCTACAGGACAGGCTGCAGGACACGGAGAAAAAAGACGATCAGGAAGCAGGAGACAGCGATAGGAAAAAAGAGAAGGAAGGGAGCGGGAGAGAGAAAGGTGAGAAAGAAAAAAATAGCCCTGGGCTATAGAAGAGAGAGGGAGGAATTAGAAAATAGAGCCAGGGAGGTGGGCAGAGAAAGAAGATGACAAAAATGGTGATGGGCTAAAGACAGAGAGGGAGGAATTAAGAAATAGGCACAGTGAGCCAAAGAGAGAGAGAGGGGGAGAAAGACCAAAACCAGCAACTATGGGCGACTGCCCCCATTTCTTGAGCACTCCCCAGGAAGTGCATTACCAAGAGCCTCAAGGAATGTGCTGCCTGCAAAAGCCCTGCCCTGTGCCTAATACTGCACCCTAATATTGGTGATGATCATTGCACGCAGAGTGTTCAGGACTGAGGAAAAAAAGCCCAGCTAGGGGGAAGAAACCTTCCCAGCTGTTTGTTTGTTTCTTTGCTTGTTGGTTTTGCTTAACACTCCCCCCGGCCCCATCTGAACTCCAAATGCAACCTGCAAGGAAAAGGAACCAGGAGTAGCAGGTTGGACACTTTTAAAGCTCAACCCATTCAACAGCCGCACAAACCACTGCTCACTCCCACTGCACACAATCCACTGCCTGCCCGCAGGTACAGGCAGCTGCCCTGTTTCTTGAGCGCTCCCCAGGAACAGCACCTCCAGGCAGCTCAGAAAAACATGCTGCCTGCCAAAACTTGAGAACAGCTTAATTCTGGGCAATTTCTCTTGGTTTTAGGCCTGTTGAGTCCCAGGACGGCTCCATGTCCAGCAGCTGTGAAGAGATGGCTCAGGACCACGTGAGGGCTGGTGGCGCTGCTTTCTGGATCCCATGGCAGCGATGGGCAAAGGGACGGGTGACCATATCGCGGGGCCGGGGCCATGTGTGGGGGCTCAGGGTCAGCCCTGCCTGGTTTTTCCTAGCGAATCCCCAGCTGGTGCCGGCCCCGTGCTGCAGCCCTGGGGCTGAGGCTCAAGGAGCGGGCATTTCTGCAGGCACTGCACCCTGCTGGGCCCCACCGCCGGCTGCCAGCTGCCCTGGCTTCCCCCGTTGTCTCCAGCTCTACTTTCTGCCAGTGCCGGGAGCACTGCAGAATGTCTTGCCCGTTCCCTGCAGCCATCCTGACCGATGTCTGCAGCTCGTACGTGGTGTCTCTGTCACACAGCTGATTTGGGCATGGCAGGTCTCTCTCACGAGTCTCTGGGAGTGGGGGAAAGAAAAGCAAATTGCTCCTTTTTGAGCTTTGTCCCCAGGGAGAGCCAGTGGAGACATGCTGTGCACTGGAGAGCATCCTGCAGGGAGGTGACAGATGTTTGCGGAGCGCTGCTGAAGCTGAGACCCACCTGACAGCAAAGGCACGTGCTGGCCACAGAGCATCCCAGGTGAGCTGATTGTCTTGGAGGCCAGCAAAGCAGCCTTCCTCTGCCCCTGGTTTTTGGTGAGAGATGGAGCAGCGCAGAGCTGCTTCTCAGGCATCCAGGCCTGACGAGAGTTTCCCCATGCCCCCAGGAGAGATCCTGCTCCCAGGAAGCACCTCCCCATCGAGCAAAGGCCATATCCAGCCACCTGGCTCTGGGCACGGCTGCCCCAAGGGGTGTCTCAGGGAGGACGGCTGATGTGCTTGGTGGCTCTGACACAGAAATGATGAGCTGAAGCCCCGTGGTGATGGCGGGCCAGTTGAAAGTCTCCAAGTGCCCCAGCCTTTCTCCCCGGGAGTGTTTAAGGCAGGCACTTTTTCCGGGGGTGACAGGTGATGTGAAGAGGGATGCTGTCCCATTCCCATTCAAAGTTGTGACTTCTGAGAGCCGGGGCCACCTGAAGGCCCAGCCGGAGATCTCCAGGGAGTTTGGGTTCATTTTTTGGATATCTTCGGGCTACAGTGTGCTAGGGTTCTGGGACGCTAGGGTGACAGTGTGCAAGGGTTACAGAGTGGTAGGGTTCTGGGATGCCTGAGTTTAAGTGAGTCAGGATTAAAGCGTGCTATTGTTCTGGAGAGGATCTGGGTTTGTTGGGCCTGGGTTCCTGGGTTGTCATTGGTGGCAGAGTAGTGGATAGGGCAAGAGTTTGCAGGTGGGTTGTGCAGGTGCTTGTGATGGGAGAGGTGGTTGAGTAGGTGTTAGGGCAGGAACATGCAGGTGGGTTGTGCAGGTGGTTGTGCTGTGACATGTGCCTGAGGAGGTGCAAGGTAGGGTAGGCCTGTGTTTTGTGCAGGTGCTTGTGCTGTCGTAGGTGTTGGGTTGGGTTTGTGTGGCAGGGGTTTGTGTAGAGGGGTGGGGCTCGAGGGGTGGGTCCTGTGAGAAGCTGCTAGAAGCTTTCCTGGCTGCAGTTCGGAGCCGCCTGTGTGCAAGGGGGAGGCAATCAGCCCGGTGGTAGGTGCTCTGGGATAGGATATTTCAGAAGGGGAAAGAGTGCTGGAAAAAGAAGGAAGGGAGGTGCAGCGATGAGAGGAGTGGGATGTGCGAGAAAGAAGCTGCGGAGCCTGAGGTGAGTGAAGAAGGAGAGGGAGGAGGGCGGGGGAGCAGAGATTGCCCTGCAGGCCGTGGTGAGAGGGCAGGCTGTGTCCCTGCAGACCATGGAGGTTAATGGTGGATGAGAGATTGACCTGCAGGCCGTGGAGGACGCGAGGGTAGAGCCGGTGTGTGGGCCGAAGGCGGGCCGTGAGTGCGTGGGAAAGGCCACGCTGGAGCAGGTGTTGGAGGCCTGCAGGGAGTGCGTGGCAAGGAGTGGTGTTGGAGAAGGTGGTGGAGGGCTGATCCCCGTGAGAGGGATCCCAGGGTGGAGCAGCGGAAGAGTGTGAGGAGCCCTCCCCCTGAGGAGAAAGCAGCGTCAGAGCCAACGTGGGATGAAGTGCCCGCAAGCCCCATTCGCCGTTGCCCTGGTGTGCTGTGGGGAGGAGGTGGAGGTATGGTGAGCAAAGGTGAGGGCGGGAAGAAGGGAGGGGTGGGGGGAAGGTGTGTTTTTAAGATTTGGTTCTCTTTCTCCTTCTGCTAGTGTGATTTGCTTGGTAGGACATTAAATGGATGTCTTTTTTCGGCAAGTGGA
>NC_059496.1:2809982-2894581 GCF_018139145.2 Gymnogyps californianus
CTATTTAGTGAAATAGTGAGCGAGCGACTGTGTGGGACTAGCTGCTGGCTAGGGTTAAAGCACAACAGGTATGTGTAGGTTGTTTTGAGGTCACTAGTGCCTGAGTAGCTGATAGGCAGGAGCAGGCCCATGGCTTGTGTTTGTGCTTCTGAGGTCACTCATGCCTGAGTAGCTCACAGGCCTGGAGTAGGCCCATGGCATGTGTAGGTGCTTCTAATGTCACTGCTGCCTGAGTAGCTGATAGGGCAGGAGCAGGCCAATATCAGCAGTAGATGCTATGACATCACCTTGTGCTGAGTAGCAGATAGGCCAGGAGCATGCACATAGCTGTGTATGAGCTTGTCATGTTGCTGGTGCCTGAGTAGCTGATAGGGCAGAAGCTGGCACATAGCTTGTGTAGGTGCTTCTGATGTCACCAAGTCAATATTTAGACCACAACCAAATATGGGGTTTTGGAAGAACCACTGTTAGCAGCAGCAGTCCATACACTGCACACACACGTGTGACAGTGTAACTCATGAGCAGCGATGGCAGTAGGAGGGGTGTGAGGTCACCGTCAGTATAACCCATGAGTACACAGCAGTGGCCATAGGAGGGTGTGAGGTCATGTCACAAGATGACACCCCATGGCTGTGGGGCTCGGTGCAGAGCGCCGTGTGCTGTCAGAAGGGCATGACAGAGGATGGGAGCTGCCCGGCCCATGTCTGTGAGGCTGAAGGAGCAGCCCCTGCAGCCCTGGCTGGAGCAGTCGGGGTGGGGGTGGCTCAGGGGCACCGCAGGGATGTGCCTGGGCACGGTGCCAGGAGGAAACCACAGGCTTCCTGCCCGACGCTGTGGGGGAGCACGGGAGCGCTGCAGACCACGTGGGCTGTGGTTTGTGCACCTGCAGGCTGCAGCTCCCGAGCCACCCGCGGGAATAACGGCCCCTCGGTGACATGTCAAGAGGCAGGGATACGTCTGAGCCTCTGGGCTGCGTGTCTGCTGCCAGGGCAGGGACATGTCCCAGCTCCAGCTCATTTCAAGGGACCTTCCATGGGGCTCTCCAGAGCAAGCCAGTTCCTGGGATGGGGCTCTGGCCTGAGCTAAGGCCCTTTCCCAGCTGCTGCTCCAGCACAGCAGGATCTGAAGCAGGGGCAGGGGCTGTTTCCTTCCCTTCCTGACACAGCCCTGGTGCAGTCCCAGCCCTGTGGTTCCCATGGCATGGGGATGGCTGGACACTCGCACCTTGGATGTTGGATGTGCCCGGTACAGGAGATGCTCAGTGCTCCTGGTCCACACAGCAGGGTTCAAGGCGTGAAAAATCTGTTTCCCCCACTACGGCCGGCCCTGTCCTGTGACGCACCGCCACCACAGTGACGTGACACCTGCAGTGGAGCCATCCCTCATATATGGTCATGAATGGCGCTGGAGCAGTTCATTGGAGGGCTGGGCTGTGTCGGAGGGGAGATAACTCCCGATAATGTCTAAAAAGGTGCTGCCGCTTTGATTGGCTCCTCCTGTAGCTGGGCTGGCATCTGCAGAGATATATTGCCCTCTCGTCATCATTGTCCCCATGAGTCCACAGGAGCTGTGGCAGGGAGTGTGGCAGCAGGGATGTGCTGGCAGGGCAGGAGGCTCAGGATGGGCCGAGAGGGAGTCCTGTCCCCTCAGATGCTGTGGCTGCTGCTCTGGGTACAGCTGTGCAGGGTAAGTGCTGACTGCCTTGTCCCACAGCCCAGGGCCAGGGGCTACCAGGGTGGTCATCAGGATCCGCCTGGGAATGGGGTTTCTTTGCAGGTGCTACTGAGACGAGGGGCAGAAGGGGCTCAAGTCCATGGAGCCTGTGCCTTTCCCTGTGCCCATGTGGGTGGGAGAGAGTATCTCCTTTTCCAGGGCTCCAGTGCTTAGGTCAGCCTGTGGCTGGTTGCATTCACAGACACCCTCTCGTGGGGTACCCCCTGTTGCCCAGCACTGTGCCTCTGGAGCCAGTGGTGGCCTAGCTGGTGATGGCAGCCCCCAGAGATCCCCAGAGCACTGCCAACCTCTGGGGTAGCCTGAGGGTTTGTGTGCTGCTCACTGCCCCCTTGTTCCAGGGAGCCCTGACCCCATGAGGGCAGTGTGTACCCCACAGAGAGACTGACGCCAGGGCGAGGAGAGGACATGGGCTGGGGAATCCTCGGATTTGTCTCGGTGCTCCCTGGGAACACGAAAAAGCCATGGGGGGGTTTGGATGGTGGTGGGGCAGGTGGTTTGCACAGGAAGCTGCAGGCCTGGGCACAGGGCTGTTGAGGGGTGCTGGGCTGGGGAGGAACGGGTGCCCAGTGCAGGGCTGGGCAGGTATGGGTGGGGGCATGTGGCCATTGGGTAGAAAGAGGTGCCTTGTGCAGTGGGATGGCATGTGATGCCCAGAAGGACCGCCACACTGCACTGGGGACAGCCTAGAGGGGAGTGGGCTCCCACCCCATTACCTCTGACTCGACCCAGGTAGGGGTTTCCCCCAGACCTGCAGTGCTGGGGCTTGGCGCTATCCTGACCCGCCTCATGTTGATGTTCGAAGGTGCTGCGAGGTGAGGCTGGCGGATGGTGGCAACGCTGTGCTGGGAGTGGAGGTGAAACACAGGGCCAGTGGGGACCGTGTGTGATGACTACTGGGCATGGACGATGCGGCAGTGGTTTGTAAGCAGCTGGACTGTGGGTCTGCTGTTGGAGCTCCTCAGTACGCACACTTTGGGCAAGGATCTGGCCCCATTTGGATGGATGATGTTGGCTGTAATGGCACCGAGTCTGCCCTGTCTGACTGCAAACACGCAGGATGGGGTGAACATAGCTGTGCTCACCGTGAGGATGCTGGAGTGACATGTTCAGGTAAGGGGTCAGTCTTTTGCCTAGCTTTGGGGCTGGGATGGGGGAAGGGACCTGGGACCTTGTGCCCTCAGGGAGCAACAAGCAGATGATGGAGCAGGGTCCGCGGTGGCCAAGCACACTGTCAACCTAAGACTGTCATTGCTGATGTAACCAGTCCCCAGGGAAAAGCCAGTGGAGCCTACCCTGAGGTGAACTAACTCTGCCAGAGTGTCTCAGCCCCACCTCAGTCGGTGTCTTGGGCTGCAGATGAATCCTCCATCCCTGACCCAGGGTGTCCATTGGGCGTCGTCAACCTCCACCCATTCTGCCAGTTCCCAGCCAGCATTGCTGAGGGTCCCTGTGGTGGAAACACCAGGCGGGACATGCATGGCAACCCAGGTCTTAGAGGACTGGTGTGAGATGGCTGGTCATGCTGGGTTATTCCCCTTCACAGACATGAGTACTGTACACAGTGTGGCTGTGAGTCTGCAACAGACACATACCCTCGAGTGCTGTGATGGTGTAGAGAAGGGGTGCAGGGGGCCTGGATGTGTTTGTGTCACCAGCACTCCCCCAACAGCTTCCTCTGGGATGTGCAATGGGCAATTTGGTCACAGCTTCCTTGGAGGTGATGTGGGATGTAGGCATTTATCTGCCAGAGGGCTCTGGGAACTGCCAGGTGTTTGGGTTTTTTTCCAGGATTTTTCCGTCTGGTGGAAGGGAAGAACCGTTGCTCAGGACGTGTGGAGATCCATGACGGGGACCAGTGGAAAACTGTCTGTGCTTCACACTTTGGTGCCAAAGCTGCTGACGTGGTCTGCAGGGAGTTGCAGTGCGGCAGAGCCCTGCCTGTCGCTGAGGCAGCTCACTTTGGAGAAGGGGTCAGTGCCATGGGATGGAGAGCTGCAGTGTGTGGGAATGAATCCCTCCTCATCTCCTGCCCCAGGGGGTCCTCCAGGGGCAGCCCTGCACCCACGCGAACAGCGCTGTTGTCACCTGCACACGTAAGGACTCAGGGAGGGCGTTGAACACTGGCGTGAGCTCCAGCCTGAGGGAGGCAGGTTGTGGGTGTGGGGACAAGGGAAGTCGGGTGTCTGTTCCCACAGGCTGCAGAGTGGTGACCTTCCTGGGGGATCCTAGCAAGGGCAGGCTGGGCTGATGCCCAAGGACAAAGAGGGGGCAGGGTTGGGGGCTCACTGGGATCATTGTGTTGTTCCGCAGGGGACACAGCAAGACCTGAAGGCAGAGGATAAGCTGGGAGGAGCCCGGGGCAGGCTGTGGTCCAGGGCAGCTGGGGGCCCTGGGAGAAGCAGCAGTGTGTGCCTGGGGAGTCCTGTGGGGCAGTCTCTTCTCAGGGTGCTGGGTGGGAGGAGTAGGTGCCCTAGGTGGGCATGGGCCAGGGGCAGGTGGCAGCTGGCCGTTGGGGTAGAAGGAGGTGCCAAAGGCTGTGGGGCCACAAATGACCCAGCAGGGCCACAACTGCACACCCCCAGCCTTGCACAGCCTGTGGGGATAGAAGGGAGCCCTGCACTGCCCCGGGGACAGCCTGGAGGGGAGTGGGCTCCCACCCTGGCACCTCTGACTCCACCACGGGCAGGGGTTCCCCCAGACCCCCAGGCTGGGGCTCGCGCTGTTCTGACTGTCCTGTGTCAGTGTTTGAAGGTGCTGTGGAGGTGAGGCTGGCGGATGGTGGCAAACGCTGTGCTGGGAGAGTGGAGGTGAAACAACAGGGCCAGTGGGGCACCGTGTGTGGTGACTACTGGGACATGGACGATGCGGCAGTGGTTTGTAAGCAGCTGGACTGTGGGTCTGCTGTTGAGCTCCTCAGTACGGACACTTTGGGCCAGGATCTGGCCCCATTTGGATGGATGATGTTGGCTGTAATGGCACCGAGTCTGCCCTGTCTGACTGCAAACACGCAGGATGGGGTGAACATGCTGTGTCATTGCGGATGCTGGAGTGACATGTTCAGGTAAGGGGTCAGCCTGTTCCTCTTTGGGCCAGGATGGGGGAAGGGACCTTGACTGTGTCCTCAGGGAGCAAGAAGGGGATGCCAGAGCAGGGCACAGTGATGCTGGTCTATGTGCCGAGGTGGGACAGTCATTGCTGATGTCCCCAGTCCTGGGAAAGCCCAGAGGGACCCTACCCCAGGGTGAACTAACCTTGCCACAGTGCCTCAGTCCCCTCAGTCAGTACTTGGCTGCAGATGAATCCTCCGTCCCTGCCCCGGGTGTCCACTCATCTCCACCCATTCTGCCAGTTCCCAGCCAACAATGCTGAGGGTCCCTGTGCTGGAGAAGCAGGGGGACTTGCTTGGCACTCCACACCTTGGAGGAACAGCATGAGATGGCTGGTCCTGGGTCATTCCTCTTCACAGGCATGAGTACCTCAACTGAATCAAAAGGGCTTTTCAGAGAGCATGAGTGCTGGGCTGAAGAGCAGGGTGGCACACAGACTTGCTGCCTGTCCCCAGGGCTGGCTTGTGGTCCAGCACTGCGAGGCCTCAGGGCTTGGTGGCTGCTTGACCCTGGCTGCTCCCTCCCACATCACCACAGTCACAGGCTGGCAGTGGGAAATCCCTGGGGTTGTGACAGCCCCGGGGACATGACCCTGTGCAGGCAGCACTGACCCACTGCCAATCTCACCTGCCTGCCCACTCCCACACTGCCCATGACATGGGGGCTTTGGCAGCGCTTCCTGATCCTCATCGGTGCCTGCTGTTCCCTGAGAGCGGCATGGGCCCAGGGGGGCATGAGAGTCTCCGGTCCCTCTGTCTGGACATTGATCTGGTTGTGTGCATCTCTGGCGTGATGTGTCCCTGACTGAGAACTTCCCCCTCAGGCAAGCATCAGAGGGGTCTGGACAGGCACCAGCCATGATAACAGCTGCACCATTTCTGTGCTCTGTGACATCTCCCACCTAAAAGGAACCTCCCAATACTCCAGGAACACCCTGGGATCAGGGTGCGCTTCTGGTTGCCTCAGGGTGATGGTCCTGCCTGGCCCAAAGCTCTGCAGGGGCTGAGCAGGCTGCAGCAGTCAGTATCATCTGGGCCACTTCTCCTGGACCCAACTGCTCCCACCACTGCGGTGCTGGGGGAACCATGCCAGGCAGCACAGGGGACCTTGTGTGGGAGCAGTTTGTCTGAGCAGTACCTGTGGCTGTGAGTCTGCGACAGACACATACCCTCGAGTGCTGTGATGGTGTAGAGAAGGGGTGCAGGGGGCCTGGATGTGTTTGTGTCACCACACTCCCCCAACAGCTTCCTCTGGGATGTGCAATGGGCAGTTTGGTCACAGCTTGCTTGGAGGTGATGAGGAGGCATTTACTGCCAGAGGGCTCTGGGAACTGCCAGGTGTTTTGGTTTTTTCCCAGGATTTGTCCGTCTGGTGGAAGGGAAGAGCCGCTGCTCAGGACGTGTGGAGATCCATGACGGGGACCAGTGGAAAACTGTCTGTGCTTCACACTTTGGTGCCAAAGCTGCTGACGTGGTCTGCAGGGAGTTGCAGTGTGGCAGAGCCCTGCCTGTCGCTGAGGCAGCTCACTTTGGAGAAGGGGTCAGTGCCATGTGTGGGACAGAGAGCTGCAGTGTGTGGGGAATGAATCCCTCCTCATCTCCTGCCCCAGGGGGTCCTCCAGGGAGCAGCCCTGCACCCACGCAAACAGCGCTGTTGTCACCTGCACACGTAAGGACTCAGGGACACGGGGGCTGTGCCAGGGGTCGGAACAGAGCAAGAATGTGCTAGCTGGGTGTGGGGACAGGAGGGATGATGGCATTGTCTGCAGCATGAAAATAGTTGAGAAGGAGAAGAAAGGCATGCTGTCCCTCTGGCCTCTCCCCCAGCTCCTGAGGGTACAAGAGCACCAATCTACCCTCTCTCCTCCTCCTCTGTCCCCAGAGTACACAGGGTTCAGGCTGGTGAACGCAGCACAGCGTGTGCGGGGAAGGTGGAGGTCCAGGTGCTGGGGACCTGGGGGACCCTCTGTGCCTCCCGCTGGGATCTCTCGGATGCCCACGTTCTCTGTCGTCAACTCAACTGTGGGTTTGCTGAGCCATTCCTGGAGGAGAGCATTTTGGGAGAGAGACTGGCCCTGTCTGGAAGACTCCTTCCACTGTGACGGACTGAAGCCCACCTGGCACAGTGCCCAGTGATCACCCTGGGGGCCTCACCATGCTCCCACGGGAACACTGCTGCTGTCATTTGCTCAGGTGAGTGCCGGAAAAATGCTGCATTAACTCCATCTGCCCTTTGTGTGTGACACGGCCACCCAAAGCAGGGGTCCCATGGCAGTACCAGGCTGAAGTTCTCCCTGGAGAAACCCTGGCATCCCCAGAGCCATCTGGAGGCTTTGCCTGCTCAGACTGAACCGCTCGCTTTGGAGAGCTGAGCACTGAACGGAGGCAAGCATCTACCCCCAGGGCAGTGCCTTAGCCCCAGCGCCACCACCAGGCCTGGGCTCCTCTGTTCTCGTACTGTGGGACGAGCCCAGGACAGGGCTGCAGGCTCTGCTCCATCCCTCTGGCTGCAGACAACCACATCGCATCCCCGCAGAGAGCCCTGCAGAGCCTCATCCCATGAGGCAGGCAGGAGCTGCCTGGTGCTTCCCCAGCAGCAGCAGACCTGGGTGTGAGCTGCAGAGCGGGCCCGGCATTGCCCTCGCTTCTTGTCAGCTAAAGGCTCAATCCTGTCCTGTTTGGTCAGAAAATCCCCCCTCGCCCTGCTCCTGAAGGATGCCCTGCTCCCCAGTGCTGCCGATGGCTGCGGCATCTCTGTTGTCCACAGGCTCAGCCGGCTTTGCATCCCTGCGGCTGGTGGGCGGAGGGAGCCGGTGCGACGGACGAGTGGAGATCTTCCAGCATGGGATGTGGGGCAGAGTTCTGGATGATGAGTGGGACGTGCAGGAGGCCAGTGTGGTGTGCCGCAGCTGCGGTGCGGAGAGGCAGGGACAGCCTACAACCCCCCAAAGCCTGACGAGGGATGGGCCCCGTGGGCTGCGAGGGGTCCGGTGCGCAGGGCACGAGGCCAACCTGGCCCTCTGCAACACCTCCCTGCCCGAGAGTGCACCGGCAGCAGGGTTGCGGAGATGTGGGAGTCATTTGCTGGGTGAGCGGCACTGCATGGGCCCCCAGGTGACGGGGTGGGTGGGCAGCCAGGCCCTGACAGCAACTGGCTTTCTACCCACTACAGGGAGCCGGCGGGTCCGGCTGGTGAACGGGACTGGGCACTGTGCTGGAGAGTGGAGCTCTACTACCAGGGCACCTGGGGACTGTGTGTGACGATGGCTGGGACCTGTCTGATGCCGCCGTCATTTGCCACCAGCTGGGCTGTGGAGGGGCAGTGGAGGCGGCTGGCTCTGCTTGGTTTGGGGAAGGCTCCGGCAGATCTGGCTGGATGGCGTGAACTGCTCTGGGGCCGAAGCTGCTCTCTGGGACTGCCCTGCTGGCCTGGGGCAGCACGACTGCGGGCACAAAGAGGACGCGGGAGTCATCTGCTCAGGTGTGTGCCGGGACCTGTGGTGGGAGCCTGGTTCCTGGGGAGGCCAGGACACAAGGAGAGCCGGGCATGGCCAAGGCTGTCCCTGACTGCCTCTGAGCTCCTGCCCAAGCCCATCGTGTGGACACCCATGCACGGGCACCCTCAGTCCCATTGGGGTCCCTGGGGAGCTCAGCAGTCCCCGAGGGTTAGCGGGAAGGGCAGGGGTGTCTGTCCGTCAGGGACTTCTCTCTGCCCCTGGGTGCAAGGGGGACGTGCTGGCCCTGCCCCTGCCCCCCTGAGGGCCTGGGGGGTGCAGAGGTGTCCTGGCTCCCACAGCCCCACACCAGCCTGTTCCCCCTTGGTGCCTTTCCTTGCAGAGTTCGTGGCCCTGAGGCTGGAGAACAGCGACGGCTGCTCTGGGCGCCTGCAGGTTTTCTACAACGGGACATGGGGGAGCATTTGCTCCAACTCGATGACTCTTGACACGGTGTCACTGGCATGCCAGGAGCTGGGCTGCGGGGATGGAGGATCCCTGGAAACACGCCTGCCCTACGGCAGGGTGTCTGGCCCTGCCTGGCTGGATAACGTGCAGTGTGGGGAGAAAACCAGCTCCTTCTGGCAGTGTCCCTCCACTCCCTGGAACCCGCAGTCATGTGAAGACCTGCAAGATGAGATCCACATCACCTGCAATGGTAACTCGGAGCCACCTGGGCACCACTGTCACCCCAGCTCCTGCTCCCTGGTGGGCACGGCCAAACACAGAGAAAGAGCTTGGAAGGGCTTTTCCTTGCCATGTCAGACCCTTCTGCTGCTGGTGGCACAAACGTGACCACAGCCACCCACGTCCAGCAGCAGTTGCCACCCAGGCTGCCAGCAGCACCTGCGGGAGGCAGAGGCACCTCCAGGTGAGGTCTCAGAAGATACCAGACAGGGTTCAGAAGAGCCTCCCCTCCATGGACACCCTCCTGCTGCTCTCTGAACCAGGGCCTTTTGGGGCTGAGCAGTCAGGGTCTCCCCACACTCCTGCGTCTGTCCCCTGAATGACCAGGGTTCGGTTGCTGCTGTGACCAAGATGGCACAGGGAGGCGCAAGCAGAGCTCAGCCCTGCTCTCTTCTGCACCATCCCCTGAACCAGCCCCTTCACCACAGTGTTTCCTTCTTCAGGGGGACGCCCAGAAATGCCGCCGACCCCGTTGGCCCCGTGCCCCAACTCCACGAGCTGCACAGGTAGGGAGCTGCTCCCCTGCGTACCCTTCTTGTCTGGCAGGGCTCTGCCTGCTCTCTCAGTGCCATGGGAAGTCTTTGCCTTCTCCAGCAAGGAGAAGATTCGTGCGGTGGGAGGCGAGGACAGGTGCTCGGGCAGAGTGGAGGTCTGGCACCGTGGCTCTTGGGGACGGTGTGTGACGATTCCTGGACATGCGGGATGCTGAGGTGGCGTGCAGGCAGCTGGGCTGTGGCCCCGCGGTGTCTGCCCTGCATGAGGCTGCGTTTGGGATGGGGATGGGCCCTATCTGGCTGGAGCAGGTGGAGTGCCGGGGGACAGAGCCGTCTCTGCAGGACTGCTGGGCCCGTCCTGGGGACAGCGGTGCTTGCCGGCATAAGGAAGATGCTGCCGTGCGCTGCTCAGGTGAGTGGCAGGGCTGGGACCCCTTGCTCGGGTCTTGGCAGGGAGCTGGGGAAAGCCTTACACCCACTTGGTCCTGGCATGGGCCCTGACCTCCCGAGAGCAGGAACATTCCTGTGGAGTGCAGGAGGCTGGTGCCAAGTGGGGAGCAGCCTCGGTGGATCTGGACGTCCTGCTGCCATTGCCTGTGGGGCCCTGCAGCCCCAGGGCTATCCCCTGGGCTGCCTGTGCCATCCTGTCTGCCTCCCAGAGCAGAGGCGCTGGGTCCTGTCCCGGCCTCCCTTTCTAGCACTACAGGAGGGGCAATTTGGGGGGGATGTGTCAGGGGCATCTCCAGACACACACACAGTGTGTTGGGGAGGAGGCTCCCCGGGACCCGCACAACCACCCTTTCAGCCCAGCTCTCCTTTGCCTCCTCTGCAGCTACACCCAGGACGGCAGCATTCCCACCCCAAGCAGGTAACTTGTCCTCCCCCCGGGGCTGGGTAACCCCGGGCCAGGCTGTGACCCACAGCTGGATGGAAGGGGCTCCTTGCTGGGGTGTGAAACTCCCAGGAGGAGGCACTGGGAGGGTGGTGGTGGGTTAGGGAGGGTTGTAATTTACTCAGCAGGGTAGAAGCTTGCCCATCACTCACCCCTGGGTGCTCCACCCCTTGCTGCCTTGTGTGATGGGGGTCAGGACTGATGCTGCCTCCACCTCTCCCAGGCCTGGTGCTGCCCCTTCCATGTTCTTGCCCATGCAGATCCCACTCGAGGCCGTCTGACTGGCAGCGGGAGAGTCTCAGTGCCCGTCATCATCTGCATCATCCTGGGGGCCCTTCTCTGCCTGCTCCTGGCCCTCCTGGCCGGGCAAGTGCTAAGCACCAGGACTGGGCGCAGAGGTGGGTCCTGCCACAATGGTGCCAGGGGAAGATACCTCCTGGAAGGGCTGTGGGGTGATGCGGGATGTCAGTGAGGGGCACAGGCAGAGCTGAGGGGGTGGGACTGTGTGCTGCCACCTGTCCCAGACACCACCCCAGTGAGTGCCTGGCCGTGGGGCACCAGCAGCAAGGGGCGGAGAGAGCCCAGAGGTGGGGGAGCTAGCCAGAGGCAAGGAGAGAAACGGGGAGAGTGGGGCTCGGGGAGATGTGAGCAGAGGGGAGATGGCCAAGCCTGGCAGTGCTCTGGGTATTGGTGGGGGAGCTAGCCAGAGGCAAGGAGAGAAACGGGGAGAGTGGGGCTCGGGGAGATGTGAGCAGAGGGGAGATGGCCAAGGCTGGCAGTGCTCTGGGTATTGGTGGAGGGCGCTCTGGGGCAATGGAGATGCTAGGAGGAGCGTGGGGCAGGAGGGTCCATTTCCATGGTGTCAGGCTCCCAGCCTGTCCCTCTGCCCAGCCCTGCCCACCCACCAGCAGGGCAGGGGCCCTGCTATAGACCCGTGGGGCAGAGAGAGGGCAGCTCCAGGTGGGGAGGAAACATGGGAGCTGCTCCAGGGTCAGACAAGAGGGCATGACCCAGGGCCAGAGGGGCATGAGCGCTGTCTCCAAAGGGATGATGTGAGGGTGATGCTGCCCCAGAGGATCTCCACAGCAATGTTGCCCTCACCGGGGATGTGGCAGCCATGCCTGGACAGTGCAGTGGGGCTGTGCTGTCGGAGCAGTGCTGGGCTGGCCCAAGGAAGAGGTTTGGGGGAGCACAGTGGGGTCCCATTGGCTCTCTGCCTGTCCCTCTGCCAGCCCTGCCTCTATCCCCAGGCTCCAGGAGAGCTCAGGAGCTCTTCCCCGAGGCTGTGTACGAGGAGATCGGTTACAGCCCAGCGTGGGAGAAGGAGGCGAGGTTTGGTCGCTCAGGTGGGTGTGGGTCCTCCCTGGAGGCACATCTGCAGGGAGATGACCCTTTCCCCTGGCCCTAACCCAGAGCTGATCCCCTGAAGCCCCCTGCCCCTGGTCCCTGCAGCACTGGTGCCATGTGGTGTGTGGGGAGAGCATCCAGGTCCTGGGCCCAGGAGAGGAGCTTTCTCCCAACCACCTTTCACCGGCCCAGCTGGACAGCCCCTCTCTTTCTGCCCCTGCACCCCATGTGACACCCAAGGAGGGAGGGAAGGGGCTGTCCTAGGGCAGCTCTGGGAGCACCTTTGAGACAGGGTTTGTGCCAGGGGAGCAGGGTAAATTCCCAGCCCTCCTCCCCATGCAGCCCCAGCTCTGTGGGTCCCCCATCCCCAGCAGTGCTGACCATGGGCCAGGTCAGTGGGGCTCGCTCCATAACACCCACTGTGCCTCTCTCCAGGCTCTTCTTCAGAGGAGTCCCTGAGCCAGCTGCAGGCCTCCCCTGGGCTCAGTGAGGAGGAGGATGGTCTGGCATCAGCAGCAGGTAACAGGGGCAGGAAGGGCTTGACCTCCCTGCAGACATGTGATGGACAGAGGTGTCACTGAGTGTCAGTGTCAGAGATGGGGAGGACACGGGGGTCTCCTGTGGCGCTGCCAACACCAGTGTCTCAGCCCTGTGTCCCTGCACCTCCTCCCGTCCTCTGCTCTGCAGGACTTATCTTCTCACTGTCACCAGCTCCCCTCTCCTTTCAGATGTTCTTGTCCTGGCCGCAGGTGAGCCAGCAGATGGCTATGATGATGCCAGGGAGGTTTCTGACCCTGGGGAGGACGCTGCCCTGAGCAGGGCGAGTGGGAAATGTCCAGGGTGCCAGAGGAAGGAGCAGGGCCCAGGGATGCACCCAGAGGTGAGAGGGAAATTTAGCACTGCTGGTTCCTGGGGTGCCATCCCTGGTGGCACCCGAGTCGCTGCTGTCCTGAGACCCCAACCTCCTGGGAAGGGGGAACCTGCCCCAGGAGTTTTCCTTGGAGGGACTGGGGGTGGGAGAAGGAGCTGAATGTGGTGAGGAGCTGGGAGGAAGATGATGTACAGACCCCATGAGGTGAACTGCAATGTCCTGCCTTGCTGCCTGCAGGGGCCAGCCTGCGCTCCCGGACAAGTGTCGGGGTCCCCAGAGCTGAAGGAGACACCTTGTCCCTATCCCTGGCGAGCATGGGCTATGATGATGCTGAAGAGGTGTCTCTGGCACATCCCCGTGAGGACACAAAGGCTGTGACAGTGGAGCTCTGTGCACAACAGTCCCTGAGCCCCAGGCCAGGAGAGCCCATCCCTGCTGTGCAGCTGGGTGCAGCCGGGACGGAGGAGAGGTCTGTGCAGCTGGGAGAGCTGTGAGCACATGGGAACTGTCTCCCTTGACCCATGGGCAGCAGAAACCGCTGGAGTTTCCTCTATTTGTATTCCCCTCTTTCTGCTGTGCCTCCAGATTTCTTCTTATTAAAAGTCTCTGAGGGCTTTGACCCACAGCTGGTGCTTGCCTGCCCAGGTGGCGGGCTGTCTCCCTGAGGCTCACCAGGGGGAACAGAGAAGAAGGACATGGCAGTGCGGAAGGGGCTCAGGGTCGGGGTCAGGCTGTGGGGCTGCGAGAGCCCATGGTCCCTGGGGAATAATCCTGCTGACAGAGACATTTCCATCCTGCTGGCCACAGGCACTTTCGAGTCCAAATGGCTCTCTGATAGGTCCCGTGATGCACCTCAGCAGCAGCACCCATTTCCTCACCCTTGGGTTTCCAGCTGCTCTTTCCCCCTGCCTGGGCCCCGCTGGTCCCACAGCGCAGAGGCCACGACAGAGCTGCCAGGACAGGGGAAGCCCTGGGCTTTTGTCTCACAGAAGTGAGCCCTAAGGTGGCTGCAGTGCCCTGAACACCCCAGCCAGCCCCAGGTGGATCAAGGCCCACAGATTACCTCCCATAATGGTCAGGAGGCAGCTCTGCTCCCACTGCCCCAGCACAGGTGCAGAGCCATGTTCAGGGACACGTGGGGCTGGGATTCCCTCTCCTCATGCTCTGCCAGGACCCATCTCCATTGCTCCTGCTGCCTTGGGCCCTCACAGACCCCGAGCACTACTGCCACAGCCGCAGAGCTGCCTTCTTCCTGAGCAGGGGCTGTAAGGCCCCATGGCAGCCCTGGGACCCCCTCCTCCTGCTCCCCTCCAGTCCCCACCCCTGCCCTCCTGCTGCCTTGCCAGGGGTGTCAGTTTGGGTTTGTGTCGGGGCAGTACTTGTGGGCAGGTACAGGAGGGAGGGAGCAGGGGAGATTGGGGCACCTTTCCCTCAGCGCTGTTGGAGGGCCAGAGGGATGGAGAAAGGATCCCCACGAGATGTGTGCTGTAGCCAAAAGCCGTGGTCCAGCCCCTGGCCTGAAGAAGGGCTCATCTGGGAGGATGCTCATGTGGGCACATTTCCATGGCAGATGAGATTTTGTGTCCCTCCTCTAAAGCAGGTGCTGCTGGGAGCTGAGCCAGGGTCCCTCTCCCTTGGCCGGGGCTTTCACCTGCCCCTGCCCCGCAGAGAAGGCTCTTACGCAGGAGCCAGTCGAGGAGAAGGCTTTGACACCTGGGCAGGACCTGGCACCCAAACTGCCCTCCCTGCTCCCGCTGGTGGGTCTCCACACCCCTCTGCCTTTTCCCCAAAAGGCTCCTCTGCTGTGGGCTGGAAGGTGCATTTGCTGTCTGTGGCAGGCAGGGTTCCCTGTGGGGAGTTCCTGCAGCTCAGTACTGCTGCAAACAGCAGGATCTGGCCCTAGAGGAGAAGAGGGGAGGAGGCGGCTGTCGCCAACATCCTCTCCCACTTCAGCATTGCCCCATTCCCTGCCGGGAGCTCCACCACCCCTGGGGTGACGCTGGCGGGTTCTGGGGGAAGCCCAGGCTCACACACCCCTTTGCCCCATACCCTGGACCCTTCCTGCTGGCAGCCCCCATGGGAGAGCAGCGTTCCCAGGGCCAGACGCCCACGATGATGGGTGACATACATGGGCACTGCAAACACAGCCTCCATCCCCTGGAAAACTCCCACTGGGGCAAGCTCCAGCCCTGCATCTCAGAGAAGTAAGGTGAAGTGAAGTAAAGAAGAAGGGGGGAGTGTTATCTTCTGAACACAGGATGGTGGGGGTCTATGGGCAGCATGGACACTGACCAGCAGAGTCAAGGTGCCCCAAGTGGGGACCAGGGCAAAGAGCCCAGTGCCTGTCCCGTGCCACCTCGCCGCCAGCTCTGCCCTCCCGTAGGTGTAATATTTCTCCCTTACTCTGGCACCTGGCAGAGGTTTGCCTCCTCCTCCTTGGGAGATGAGCCACAGGCCTGTGTGTGCTTGAGGGGGCAGCACACCTGAGCAGAAAGTACCTGTTTCATGGCATTTTGGGACCTGAACAGTCTGGCCCTGCGGGCTGGGTCCATTCTCTGCAGCAAAGCAGGATTGTCACTGTGCCCCAGATCTGTGGTTTCTCCTGCAGCTCCCGAGGACCTACCTGAGGGGGGGTCACAGTGAGACCCCAACTCTCAGCACTGCTGCCCCGACGCTGGGCAGAGCATGCCTGTTTAAAGTCCATGGGAGAGCAACCTTATTTCTCTGAGGTTGGGCTCACCGCTCCTGGGGGCTGGGCACCCTGCAGTGAAAGTCCATGTCTCATACCCCATTTTGGTTACAGGTGTTATTGCCAAGGGAGCAGCCAAGGCACCATCTCCTGGCCCTCACTGCCTGTGCATGGCGGTGGACAGGCCTGTGCCTCCCAATGCCATCAGCACAGGGTGGACAGAGGCACCAAACACCCCAGGAGCAAGAGCTGGGCACCGGCCCTACCAGTCCCACCTCAGCAGGGCTGTGCCTGACCTCAGCAGCTCCAGGTTCCCTGAGCTGAGGCTCTGCTCAAGCCACTGGTGATGGTGGAAGGAGAAGGACCTGGAGACAGGGTCAGCGTAAGAAATGTCATTCCTCCAGCTGGGAGACCCACAGCCCCGCTCAGGCTCGTCCAGCTCAGACACCCCTACCTGCTGGCACAGAGGGGTGCTTCCCACATGGTATGGGATCTCCACCTGGAGACAGGACAATCTCAGACCCTTACCCCTGGAAAGCCACCAGGCCAGTGTGGCTCTGGTCCCACAGGACACCTGGGCTGGACCAGCGCCCTCACACCACATCTCTCACTGCAGCCAGAAAGGATTCCTAGTGTGCTGCTGACCTCTGTCCCCTGCCTGAGATCTCCCCACAGACACACTCTGCTGCCAAGCATTGTCCCTGGGTGGTGGTGGGGGTGGGTCTGTGGTGCAGGGCAGTGACCCGATCTCAGGTCCAGCACAGCTGCCTGCTTCTCCTCCAAGAGGGGGCTCAGCAGAGGCTGCGCACATAGCCCTCCTCACCTCACAGCCAAGCCCTGGGTGGGCAGGGCAGGCCCACAGGGTCTGGAGAGGACCACTGCCCCAAGCTCTAACCCGCACCTGCCTGAGGCTGGGGATTCAGGGCAAAAACACCCCATGGAGATGCTGGGGATTGAACCCAGGACCTCCCTCATGCAAAGCGGGCGCTCTTCCACTGAGCTACATCCCCTTGACACTCGCCAGCAGGAGAGACCCTCTCCTCCCATAACATGTCTATGACAAGCACAGTCCTGTTGTCCCCTGGGTGCCCAGGGACCTTCTGCAGAAAACAGCACTTGAACCCTTCTGAGATGGGGGAAGTCAGGACAGCCTCTCCGCTGGGGTCTGATTTTGGCACAGTGCTGCACTGCAGAGCGCAGCCCCTTCAACGTCTCTGCAGGGCAACGGGCAGGAGGAGGCTCTTGCTCAGGCACTTCTCCCATGCTCTGGCCCACTCCAGGGTGGGTTGATGGAGAGGAAAACAACCCTGAGCCTCCTCTGACGCCCAGGGCAACACCCCTCTGGGCCACATCTGTCCCCAACTCCACAGCAGGAGCCGTGCAACAGGGTGAGGGAAATGACCTCCCTGAGGGGAGGTGCCCCCAGCCTCTGATGGCACCCCAGGGCATGTGGTGGAGGGGACATGGGGGCAGAAATCTTACATCCCCCTCTCCAGGCACTGGGCCTCCCCCTGCACCCCTCTGTCCCCCACCATCCCTGGAGGCGAGGTGAAGGGCAGGCTTCCACCTCCATGGGGCTGCGCATGTGGCTTGGGCTCAGGGACCTTCCCACTCCTTCAGCACTGAGGCCTGTCCTGACAGCAAAGCAGTGCCCTGGGACAGCCCTGGCTGGGGTCTCTGTGGCAGGGTGGCTGAGCGTGTTCAGCTGTTAACTCAAAGGGCGATGGTTTGACCACACGCAGGGACGGTGTCCCCATGGTAGTACAGCTGGGGCAATTGTGTTGCCCAGTGCCATAGATTTTTTCCCTGCTGAGCCCCTGCCTGGCAGAGAGGGTTTGGGGGAATCAAAACCAGACCACAGTCACCGTGAACTTCTGGAGTGGTTGAGTGGAGCTAAGGGGATGGACTGCTCATTTCTTCTGCTTTGCACACATGGTCCTCAAAGCCCATCCTCGGCAATGACTCTCCCATTCTTGCTCAAAAACAACCTAGAAGGACTCTTTTGGAGAAATGACAATCCTGCAGGCACTACCCCTGTGGCCAAGTATTTTGCAAGCTCATGCTCAAAGCTGGCAAGACAGTAACTTTGCTTGTTCAGATGGTCTCTCCCTCTCCCCTCCTCTCCCTTGCGCTCAGGCACAACAAAAGCCAGACTTCCCTGGAGGTGCATGCCTGGGGAGCCGGCTATGAGGCAGCAGAACTGCACGGGGTTAGAACATGCATGTTGCTGTGGGACTATAGTCCAGTCTGTGCCATTCCTTGGCCTGACTGGGTGACTGGGGAGAGGCTGAGACTGAAGACAGAGGGAGATGTCCTGGGTCAAAGTTGTCACTGTGTTCCTGATGGGCGAGAAGGGTTCTGTAGCAGCAAGAGGTTGCAAGAGGGGAGCCCAGCAGCTTGTTGGAGCTCATGAGCAGGTCTTTCTTCCTCTGGGCAGGGACTGATGGCTGTGAAGGGCTGCAGCTGAGCTGGACACTCCAGTCTGGTGGGTGAGCAGATTTGGGTATGGAAACTGGGGACAGCTGAGACACTTGTGCTGTGACCCTGGGTTTGGTGCTGAGAGAACAGAGAACACAGAACCATGTGTGATGCTCAGGAAATGCAGAGGGAGGTAAATTTGGAGAGTAAAAATGACATCCAGTGGTTGAACTAGGGCTGGAGTGCCAAGATATGCCTCAGGCCTCAATTACAAAGGTGATGGCGGTGAAGGCAAGTGGGCAGGCCCGGCACATGCAGCTGCAAAGGCTGAGGGTGGAAGAAGTGTGGGGTTGGTGGAAGACCTCTCTCATAGGGAAGAGAGGGCCCAGGGGAGGCAGAGCTTTTGCTGGTGCCTTAGGCTTTTGCTTCATTCTTGCATGAGCAAGAGTCTTTTGTTGAATGTTTGGAGATGATATTTAGGGGGAAAGAAGGCTTGAAAACCTCCAAGGATTGGGACTGCACAACCTCTCAGGGCAACCTCTTCCAGTGCATAAGTGACCTCATGGTTATGACCTCATGGACCTCATGGTCCTCATCTCCTGCCTGAACATTCTTTCAGCTTTTGTCCCTTGCCTCTCATCTTCCCACCATGCACCATGATGAAGAGCCTGGCCTATTTTCTTAATTGCCTCATAGGTACTGAATGCTCCTATGAGGTTTCCCAAAGCCTTCTCGTCTCCATACTGAACAGTGTTCCCTCAGCCTTTCCTCAGGTGGAAAGTTCTTCAGCCCCCTGCACACCCACACACACCTGACTGTACTGGTGCCCCTTCACTGAACTTGCTCCAGCTGATCAATGTCTTTCCTGTACTGGGGGCAGGAGGCCCCCAACTCAATGCAGTAGTGTGCGTGTGGTCTAGCGAGCACTGAATGGAGGGGGAGAATCCCTCCCCCTCATCTCCTGCCCATGCTCCTGTTCATACAGCCAGGACACTGTTGGCCGCCTTGGCTGCTGGGGCTCACTGCTAACTCATGTTGCCTCAGTTGCCGAGGCAAGAAGCTCCGGTGCTGGCACAATCCACAGTGGAGTGCTCTAGCGCAGTGCACAGGGGGGTTTCCTGGACCGGGGGAACCTCAGGGGGAGCCGAGAGAGCCTCCAGGAGCCTACAGCTGGCGCAACAGCAGCTGACGAGACCTGGGCAGGGCCAGGAGCAACCGCGGCCAAGTTCCCTCACATGTATAAAAGAAGCTCTTAGGGAGTGCTAGTGACCAGGAGCACCATGAACAGGGCAGGCAAACAGGGTGTGGCACATCAGCAAGGGCGTGGCGTGCAGTTTGCATGGCAGTTCACACGGAAGGGCGTGCAGGAAGGGCGCTGAAGCTCTGCCAGCTCGACCAGGGAGCGATGGTATCCACCCGGCAGAAAGCCATGGCCTCTCTAAACTCTGCACCCACCACGACTCACGCAGCTTCCCAGACAGAGCTCCGGTGGGAACATGCTGCCACCCAGGTGTCAGGCTGCAGGGTGTGCCCTGCTCTTCTGCCAGCATCGGACGGCAGCAGTGAGCACACCTGCGGGAGGTGCACCCAGCTAGAGGAACTCCTCCGCTTAGTGACAGAGCTCCGGGAGGAGGTGAGTAGGTTGCAGAGTATCAGGGAGTGCGAGAGAGAGATAGACTACTGGAATCGCACCCTGCCTTCCTGGGACAGGCCCAACAGGCAGACAGGACGCATGAGATGGAGGATTCCCTATCCTCTCTCCGCCTGCCTGAACACAGGGACTTAAGGGATAGGGGGCAACGGCGACAAGTTCCTGCCCAGTACAGCAGGCGCGTCTCCTCTCTGACGAGACCCCACCCTCCCAGATGCCCTTGCACAATAGGTACGAGGCTCTGCAAGTGGCACCGAACAATAACAAGGACAATGGTTCATCTAGCTTGGAGGTGTTGCTGAGGTTAAGTCGGCCTACACCCTGCGTCAAAACTGCTTCCATAAAGAAAAAAAGACGGAGGTAGCAGGGCTCATTGGAACAGCTTTAAACTAGAGTTGAAGGGGGAAAGGATAAAAGCAGGCTCCCTAGAGATAAGCCTGGGGCAGCACGCCAGTGTTTGATGGAACAATGGGCTAGCGAGGTCCTTTGGTCTGCCATCTCAGTGGAGGTAGGGGATGGAGATCCATGCGGCAGTAAAGATGGAAGGGTTATGGATGTGTTAGAAACCACAGAAGCGCCTGAGAATGGTCACGTAGGAATGATGGCTTCTCCCCCCAAAAAGGGGGCGGGATTGATAGCCCAACTGAAGTGCATCTACATCAATGCAAGCAGCATGGGCAACAAACAGGAGGAGCTGGAAGCCATTGTGCAGCAGGAAAACTATGATCTAGTTGCCATCACAGAAATGCCATGGTGGGATGACTTGCACAACTGGAGTGCTGCAATGGATGGCTATGAACTCTTCAGAAGGGATAGGCAAGGAAGGAGAGGCGGTGGGGTAGCCCTGTATGTTAGGGAGTGTTTTGACTGTCTAGAGCTTGATGATGGTAATGATAGGGTTGAGTGTTTCTGGGTAAGAATCAGGGGGAAGGCCAACAAGGCAGATATCATGGTGGGAGTCTGTTGTAGACCACCCAACCAGGATGAAGAGGCAGACGAAATATTCTCCAAGCAGCTGGGAGAGGTCTCACAAGCGCTAGCCCTTGTTCTTGTGGGGGAGTTCAACTTACCAGATGTCTGCTGGAATGCAGCAGAGAGGAAACAGTCTTGGAGGTTCCTGCAGTGTGTGGAAGAGAACTTCCTGACACAGCTGGTGAGGGAGCCAACTACGGAAGGCGCCCACTGGACCTGTTGTTTGTGAACAGAGAAGGCCTTGTGGGTGATGTGATGGTTGGAGGCAGTCTTGGCATAGCAATCACAAAATGATAGAGTTTTGATTCAAGGAGAAGTAAGGAGGGGGGTCAGCAGAACTGCTACCTGGACTTCTGGAGGGCAGACTTTGGCCTGTTTAGGAGACTGGTTGACAGAGTCCCTTGGGAGGCAGTCCTGAAGGGCAAAGGAGTCCAGGAAGGCTGGACATTCTTCAAGAAGGAAATCTTAAAGGCGCAGGAGCAGGCCATCCCCATGTGCCGAAAGACGAGCCAGCGGGGAAGAAGACTGGCCTGGCTCAACAGAGAGCTTTGGCTGGAACTCCGGGAAAAAAAGAGAGTTTATGACCTTTGGAAGAAGGGGCAGGTCACTCAGGAGGACTACAAGGATGTCCTGAGGTTATGCAGGGAGAAAATTAGAAGGGCCAAAGCCCAACTAGAACTTAATCTGGCTACTGCCATAAAAGACATGAAAAAATGTTTCTATAAATACATTAGCAACAAAAGGAGGGCTAAGGAGAATCTCCATCCTTTATTGGATGCAGGGGGAAACAGAGTGACGAAGGATGAGGAAAAGGTTGAGGTCCTTCAAACCTTCTTTGCTTCAGTCTTTAATAGTAAGACCAGTTGTTCTCTGGGTACCCAGGCCCCTGAGCTGCAAGACAGGGAGCAGAATGAAGCCCCCATAATCCAAGGGGAAATGGTTAGCGACCTGCTAAACCACTTAGACACACACAAGTCTATGGGGCCAGACGGGATCCACCCAAGCGCACTGAGGGAGCTGGTAAAAGTGCTCACCAAGCCACTTTCCATCATTTATCAGCAGTCCTGGCTAACTGGTGAGGTCCCAGTTGACTGGAGGTTAGCAAATGTGATGCCCATCAACAAGAAGGACTGGAAGGAGGATCCAGGGAACTACAGGCCTCTCAGTCTGATCTCGGTGCCAGGGAAGGTTATGGAGCAGATCACCTTGAGTGCCATCACACGACACGTACAGGACAACCAGGCGATCAGGCCCAGTCAGCATGGCTTTATGAAAGGCAGGTCCTGCTTGACTAACCTGATCTCCTTCTTTGACAAGGTGACCCGCTTAGTGGATGAGGGAAAGGCTGTGGATGTTGTCTACCTAGACTTTAGTAAAGCCTTTGACATTGTTTCCCACAGCATTCTCCTGGAGAAACTGGCTGCTCATGGCTTGGACGGGTGTACTCTTCGCTGGGTAACAAACTGGCTGGATAGCCAGGCCAAAAGATTTGTGGTGAACAGAGTTCAATCCAGTGTTGGCGGCTGGTCACAAGAGGTGTTCCCCAGCGCTCAGTATTGGGGCCAGTTCTGCTTAATATCTTTATTAATGATCTGGACGAGGGGATCGAGTGCACCCTCAGTAAGTTTGCAGATGACACTAAGCTGGGCAGGAGTGTTGATCTGCTTGAGGCTAGAAAGGCTCTACAGAGGGATCTGGGCAGGCTGGATCGAGGGGCCGAGGCCAATTGTATGAGGTTCCGCCAGGCTAAGTACCAGGTCCTGCACTTGGGTCACAACAACCCCATGCAACGCTACAGGCTTAGGGAAGAGTGGCTGGAAAGCTGCCAGCAGAAAAGGACCTGGGGCTGTTGGTCGACAGCCAGCTGAAGATGAGCCAGCAGTGTGCCCAGGTGGCCAAGAAGACTAATAGCATCCTGGCTTGTATCAGAAATAGTGTGGCCAGCAGGACTAGGGAAGTGACTGTCCCCCTGTACTCGGCACTGGTGAGGCCGCACCTCGAATACTGTGTTCAGTTTTGGGTCCTCACTACAAGAAAGACATTGAGGTGCTGGAGCTGTGTCCAAAGAAGGGCAATGAAGATGGTGAAGGGTCTAGAGACAAGTCCTGTGAGGAACGGCTGAGGGAACTGGGGTTGTCTAGCCTGGAGAAAAGGAGGCTGAGGGGAGATCTTATCCCTCTCTACAGCTACCTGAAAGGAGGTTGTAGCGAGGTGGGGGTCAGTCTCTTCTCCCAAGCAGCAAGTGATAGGACAAGAGGAAATGGCCTCAAGGTGCACCAGGGGAGCTTTAGATTGGATATTAGGAAAAATTTCTTCACCGAAAGGGCTATTAAGCATTGGAACAGGCTGCCCAGGGAAGTGGTTGAGTCACCATCCCTGGAGATATTTAAAAGACATGTAGACGTGGCATTTAGGGACCTGGTTTAGTGGTGGACTTGGTAGTGTTAGGTTTATGGTTGGACTCAATGATCTTAAGGGTCTTTTCCAACCTAAATGATTCTATGAGTTGATGATTCTATGTCTACAGCCTATAGAGAAAGAGGTGCAGGTGTGGGACACCGTCGGATAGCCTGTGGTGGAGATGCATAGAGGGATGAAGAAAGTCTGAGAAGCCCCCAACACAGATCAGCTCTTTCTTCCCTTGGCTCTGGCTGTTGTCTCTGCCACTGATGCCTATGATCAAGCACCTTCTCCTTACAGCGCTAGGGTCTCATTGCCTCCCCTTCCCCACCTGGGAGCCTGGGAGGGATTGTACCGTAGTCCTGCTCTTGGCATTGCACATCCCCACACCACACTGCCCCAGGAAGAGCCCTGAGCAACATGTGAGGGACAAGGATCTCCCTTCCCAGGGGCTGGGGGTCAGGGCTTGGCCTTTGCCTTCAAGGAACACGTGAAAGTTTACTCAGAATCTGTTCCTTTACATTGCCTTTCTCTACTTGTCATCACTTTCTCCTGTTTTCTGCTCTAAGCAGCCCCTGGGGAGGCTTTGTCAGTAATGTCCCTCAGCGGGACCCATTAAGGCTCCAAGAAACTTCGGAGTTGGCATCTGACTTTGACTTCTTGAGAAGTCTCTTCAACTTCCTCTCAGTGTCTGAGGTTCATGGACTCGGCACCAAACCCACCGGAGGGGTCATTAAAATGCCTTGGGCTGCTCCTCTGCTGCCAGGCTGTGCCGGACTCCTGGGAGGGAGGGAGCTCATGGCAAGCGGGCAGCACTGCAGAGAGACAGCTCTGCCCAGGAGCAGCTCCTCTGCAAAGCGCAGCAGGGCTGAGGGCACTGCCTGCAGGCACCGAGGGGAGAGGAGTGAGGCAGAGAAAGGTTTAAAGGCAGTCAGGAGTGGGGCAAGTGCTGAGGGCTCAAAGGAGGAGAAATCTTCGGGGCCCTTGACACAGTAAGTCTCTGGGTGCAGGGCAATGCAGCTGCAGTTTGTGGAGGGATCTCGTAAAGCTGGCATGGCCCACAGGAATCTCATTCCTGTATAGAGGAGGAGGACCTGCTCCAGAGCAGGGATCCCTGCTGCACCATCAGAGGACAGGGCATGACCGCTGCCTTCTCCCAGGGACGGCTGCAGGGCTATGAAGCTGGGTGTGCAGCCAGGGGTGCCCAGGGCTGTCCTTCAGAGCAGGGTCCCTGCACCCCAGGGGGCTGTGTGCTGGGGCAGGGACTCTGCCGCCTGCCAGGGTCAGCGCTCAGCCTGCCCGGGGAGCTCCCCATGGCGATGCGGGGAGAAGCTGTGGGTGGAAGGAGAGACCCCCATCAGGGCAGGGTCCTTCTGCTGTCAGGAGGGTGCTGCCTGGCTCAGGGCTGCTCACAGCTGCACATCACCCCCACGACACTGGCAGAGGCAGCTTTTCAAGAAGCACATCAAGGCAAGGGGCTACCTGGAAGGAAAGGTGCTTTCCAGGGTCTGTGCTTTCGGTTTCCTGCTGTGGCTGGGGGGGAACAGCAATGCGGCTGTCAGGTTTGGGCAAGAGAAGGAGACTCCTACGGCATGACACTGACAGATCAGTAGGTCTTTGAGGAACTGGATCAAGTTCCTTCACCCATTCATTGGCCAACAGAAAGCTCCCTCCTCTCTTCAGGTTTCTCTGACCTGACTTGCCAACACAGAGATGCCCCTGGGCAGCGTCCTGCTGCCAGGAGGGGTCTTCAGGGCAGAGCTGAGCACACAGCGGGTGGGATGGGCTCTGTGAGCACTGACAGGGAGGAGATAAGGGGAAAGAGAAAGGGCTCCCGGCAGGGACAGCTCCAGGCACCAGAGGCCTCGGCAGGGAGGGAGAGAAACCGGCTGACAGCAACGGCTGGTGGGGCGGGTATTTGGGCACTGCCCTGTTAGCCCTTCAGTGAACATGTGTTTTACCTACCAAGCCCCCCTGGTCTCCTCTTCCACCCAGCAGAGCCTCTGCCCTCAAGGCCCTGGGATCCAGGGCAGGAGCTGCCTCCTCTGCAGCCCCGAGCTCCAGCAGAGGAGACTCTCCTGAGCGCCCATCTCTCCCTCCCTCGCCTTGCCTCCCTTGGCAGAAGCATTGGGGCATTTCTCCTTCTTTCTCCACCTGCCCCTGCTGCTGCTGCTCTTGTTTTCAGGCTCTCTGGGGATGGGGGTCTCAGCTGCAGCTCAGCAACTGGCCCTGCAGCTCCTGCCATGAAGATGTCTCCATGGGAGCAGGACGCCCAAGCCCCCTTCTAGCCTGTGGCTCTCTGGGCAATGCTGTCTGTCCATGGGGTGGGGATAAAGCTGACTCTTTTTGCCAGACACCCCAGCTTCAAGGAATCAAAAAGCTCCTAGATCTTTCCTGGGGAGGGGAGGTTTAAACTGGATTCCTCTGCTCTCAGCAGTATCCAGTTTCCTTTCAAGGGAACAGCTGGGTGTGATCCTCCTCCAGATGGAAGAGGTGCAAGCCCAGGGCAGCTGACAAAAAGTCTGATGGACAGGCTGGCTGTCCTCTCTCTGCACTAAGGGTCTGCCCGTTTGCATCCCAGGACTCTCAGTGTAGCACTCGTAGCGTAGCAGAAATGCCAAGGCTGTCTGCCTTCAAAAAGCACTCCTCAGGTAGGACAGGGCAACAGGAGCAAAAGCCAGACAACCAAACCCCCACAGCTCTGCTCTGCAGGCGGGTGAATTGGGAGGGGCAATGCTGAAATCTCTTTGATTTCATGAGGGGATTTAAACAGCGATCGCTCCGGGTTCCTCTCTGCCTGTTGGTGCACAGCAGGAGTGACTCCTCCAGAGCCCACAGCAGGATCCCTTGCTCCCCATTGCACCCTCAGCCACCAAAAAGCAGAGCTCCAGCCAGGGAGCTGCAGGAAGGTCTCTCTGGAAGGGCAGAGGCTGGGGGGTGGGGGTGGTTCTGTGAGAAACGGAGTAAGTTTTGCTCAGAGAAGTCAGTCCTAACCCTTCACTGCCTTTTCCTCCTTGGACAGGTCCCCATGACCAGAGGAAGCAAATGTCCAACGGCAGCTCCACAACCGAATTCCTCCTCCTGGCGTTTGCAGACACGGGAGCTGCAGCTCTTGCACTTCTGGCTCTTCCTGGGCATCTACCTGGCTGCCTTCCTGGGAAACGGCCTCATCATCACCGCCATAGCCTGCGACCACCACCTCCACACCCCCATGTACTTCTTCCTCCTCAACCTCTCCCTCCTTGACCTGGGCTCCATCTCCACCACTCTCCCCAAAGCCATGGCCAATTCCCTCTGGGACACCAGGGCCATCTCCTACTTGGGATGTGCTGCACAGGTCTTTCTCTTTGTCTTTTTGATGTCAGCAGAGTTTTATCTTCTCACCATCATGGCCTATGACCGCTACGTTGCCATCTGCAAACCCCTGCACTATGGGACCCTCCTGGGCAGCAGAGCTTGTGTCCACATGGCAGCAGCTGCCTGGGGCAGTGGGTTTCTCCATGCTCTGCTGCACACTGCCAATACATTTTCACTACCACTCTGCCAAGGCAATGCCCTTAACCAGTTCTTCTGTGAAATCCCCCAGATCCTCAAGCTCTCCTGCTCACAATCCTACCTCAGGGAAGTTGGACTTCTCGTGGTTAGTGTCTGTTTTTCTTTGGTGTGTTTTGTTTTCATTGTGCTGTCCTCTGTGCAGATCTTCAGGGCTGTGCTGAGGATCCCCTCGGAGCAGGGACAGCACAAAGCCTTTTCCACGTGCCTCCCTCACCTGGCCGGGGTCTCCCTGTTCCTCAGCACTGTAATGTTCGCCTACCTGAAGGCACCTTCCATCTCCTCCCCATCCCTGGACCTGGTGGTGTCATTTCTGTACTCGGTGGTGCCTCCAGCAGTGAACCCCCTCATCTACAGCATGAGGAACAAGGAGATCAAGGATGCCCTGAGGAAAGTACAGGAATACACATTATTCCAGCTTTAATAAGGTGCCCACCATCCTCCTCTAACTCCCAGCAATTCAGGAAAATCCCAGCCTATCTTTTGTTCTTCTCTTTCTTTTGTATTTGTTTGTTAAACCTGTGAGAATATTCGTTGTCATTATATATTATTCATACAACTTCTTCTTAAGCTTAGAACCTTTTTTTTCTGTCTGGTAAACCTAATGTACATCAGGAACCAGGCTCTTTGCGTAGAGAAAGGAGCCAGAACGTAATCATTTGCCTCTCCTCTCATCTCTTTGATCTCCTCTGGAGCTTGGGGCCCAGCCCCAGCAGGCAGAAGGGATTCAGGAGCCAAGGGCCCAGCTGCCCCATGGACGAGCAGCCCCAGTGGCCCTCGGGGCTGCCCCTCTCCGCCTCGGCGGGCACTGCCTCTCTGCTGCCTGTGAGTTGGGGCAGCAGCTTCCCTGGAGCCATGGCCAAGGACAGCAGCAGGACGTGGCCTTTTCAGTGCTGCTCTCGCCTCACTTCCACACTCTCCCGCCGTACCCTTGCATTTGTGTTACCCCTAGGCTCTTGTGTAACTCCTGACAGTCCCGTTGTGTCCACAGTGGCATCCCTGTGGCTGCAGGCAGGAGCGGGCAATGGGAACCACTCTGTCAGAGCTGGCCTCCGTGCAAGCACCCCCATAACCAAAGGGGCTCTTCAGGGCAGGGCCAGAAGGCTGGAGGCCTCTTCCAAAGCTTGTGTCAGGAATACACCCAAGGAGCTGCTCCCTCAAAAGGACTTTTGCTCTTCTGGGTTCTCCATTCAGGGGACAAGCTCCGAGTCCCAGGGGGATCTGTTAGGGACCAAGGGCTGGACAAAGACCTCCCTTCTTGGTTGCACATGTCCATGCAGACAGCAACTGCTCTTTGATTTATCTGCCTGGCACTGTCCCACCTGCAGTGGGGCTGATGACAGATGCCGTCCTGGAGAGGAATTGGGAGCTGCCAGGGCTGCTCAGGGGATCTCCAGGGACAGTATGTGAGTGTGGGTGGGCAGTGAGTGGCACCTCATAAAATGAGTGACCGTCCAAGGTGGAGTCTTCTGGAGGAAAAGGTGAACCTGAGGACACCATGAGCTAATGAGGGCCCTGCAATGCCAGGAGAGGCTGTGAGGAGCCAGAAGGCAAAGGGACACAAGACTGGAGAGTGGGTCAGGACACCCTCTTGGAAATCCCACGGGCTGGATCTAGTGCAGACCTCCCTTGCCTTTTGTGCCAGTGGAGACACCCCATGGTCCTGCCTAGCCCCTTCCTTGGCCCTGGAGCCATCAAGGGAAGATGGAAAGGGCCTCAGCAGCAGTGAACCCCGTCTGCCTGGGTCTGCTTCCCTCCCCCAGCAGCACGGCCAGTGGAGGGTCACCCCGTGACCTCAGGGCACCATAGTCCCCTTGCTCTGCAGAGCAGCACCGCAAGCTTGGGGCCCTGCAGGGAGCATGGGGAGGGAGCCAGGAACGGCCGGCCAGGCCAGCACGGACACGCTCACCTGGGAAAGGCTCTCTGGGGAGCAGGGAGGACCCTGGAGAAGAGCAAGGGAGCATTTGTGTGCCTGCAGGGAGGAATGAATGAAAAAGAGAAACCTCTTTCTGCAGGCCCCAGCTCAGGGCCGGCTGCTCTGTCACCTGCCCAGGACTCCTGTGCTGGCCTGGGGAGAGGGGCTGACACTGAGGGGGCACAGTCAGTGTGTGGTGGGCATCTCCTGGACCCGAGACCAGGAGTCCTCCAGTTTCACTGACCTCCATTTCCTCATGCCATGGTGAACCTCCATCCCTGGGGCTGATGGGGAGCCTGACACCCCTCCCTGCCCCCCAGCAGCCGCTGTGCCCTTCAGAGGGGCTGGGGCTGGGGGGTTAATGCCCAGAGCTCTGCAGCACCGTGCAGCGGGCACTGCCATGGGGCCAGCCCACACTGGGCTGCTCTGCGGGGCTGGGCTGGGGAGCAGGCAGGGGAGGTGGGAAGAGCTGGGGAGAGGCTAGGTGGGGCTGGAAAGTGCCCAGGAGAGGACAACACCAATGTTAGCTTTGATGTTTGCCCATGCAGGGTGAGGACACGCTCCAGTGGGTGTGTGGTGCAGAGCCCAGACTCCTGGAAGGGAGCCGAGACATGCAGCTGCAGGAGAGAGGAGGCCGGTCTGTGCCCTTGGTGGCATGGACACACCGACAAGGTGCCCCAGGGCATTCGTCACCCCCCAGCCTCTCCCATCGCATATTTCCAGCACTGGCCCCTCATCCCAGTTTATGGGTGGTTTTGCTCTGGGCCATCTCCTTCCTCCTGCTGGTCTCAGTGCCTGTGTCGGGGGAAGAGCCAGCCCTGCCCAGCCTCTCTTCTTACCCAGACCTTGGCAGACCCCAGAGCAGGGCTGTCTGTGAACCCTTGTGTGGGACACGGTTGGGGCTTGGCTGGGGCCAGGCACTGGGGGGCTGCAAAAGAAGGAGGCCTGGTGGGGATGGACACTGAGGTCTGCTATGGGGACTCTGGTGGGGGACGTTTCCCCACCCCAAACACACCCTGTCCTGTGCAGTGTCTGATGAGGGGGGCCGTGGGAGCATGTGTTGGGCAGTGGGGCTGTGCTGGCGCAGGAACGGGTCACAGGTTGGAGCCCTAACACAACGATCAGGAGGTGGAAGCAAGGACAGGCTATGAAGGAGGAATTTAGAAAGATGACCTGAGCATGCAGGTCTGTGTTTAGGAAAGGCAAAGCTCACCTGGAGCTGATGGGGGCTGCAGGCGACATCAAGAGCCAAATGAAGAGCTTCAGCCACTGTGTTTGCAGTAAAAGGCTGGACAAGGCACAGGCTGCTGAATGATGAGAAGGGGTTCATAACAGCAGACACAGACGGGGCTGAGGCACTCAATGCCGCCTTTGCCTTAGTCTTTGCTAAAAAGGTCTCCCAGGCCTCTGCTCAGTGAAAGGGCTCAAGGAGGAGGAGAGCACGTATTGACAGGAACCTCAGGAAGTCCCACAAGGACAAGTGCCAGTGTCTGCCCCTGCAGGGGACTCCCCCTGGCAATGGCACGGGCTGGGGGCTGCCTGGCTGGGGAGCAGCTCTGTGGGAAAGGTCTTGGTGGGCAGGGAGCTGGACAGGAGGCCGCCGCGTGCCCTGGCAGCAAGGGAGGCCAGCAGGGCCCTGGGCTCTACGACCAGGAGCACGGCCAGGAGATGGAGGGAAGGGACTCTCCCCCTCTACCTGGAACTTGTTAGACCACATCCAGAACACTGGGTCCAGTTTCCGCAACCCCAGTGCTGGAAAGGTGTTGGCAAGCTGGAGCGGGTTTAGTGAAGGGCCCTGAAGATGCTCAGGGAGCTGGATCACTTTCCCTGTGAGGAAAGGCTGATGAACCTGGGCTTGTTCAGCCTGGAGAAGGCATGGCTGAGGGGCACCTCACAGCAAGGGAGCCCTCACCTTTTTCACCAGAAGGCCAGCCATGCATTGGAACAAGCACTGGTCACCCTGGGAGAAGGTACAGTCCTCCGTCCTTGCAGGTTTTCAAGACCCAACTCGATTAAGCTCTGAACAACCAGGTCTGAATGTATACCTGACCCTGCTTTGAACAGACGGTTGGACTACAGACCTCTCTCTTTTAATGCTGCAGGCCTGATTATGATAGAAATGGTCAGACAATTTTGACAAAAAACCAAAACAATGAAGAAGTAAAGAAAAAGATCTAAAGGGCAGAAATAGTTTAGTATAATTTTCATCTTTTGAAATTCTTTGTGTTCTTGTCCTCCTTGTTTTGGTTCATTCTGATTTAATACACCAGTCTTTGGGGGGATTTTGTGACCTTTTCTTTTTTTAGAAGGAAAAGCCATTTCCCAAACGGATCTGGGATGCAGCTACAGGGACACAGATGCCTCCAGTCACAGGGACACAGGCGCCTGGTGCCAGTTCAGGTGCCCTGGGACCCTCTGCCCGGCCTCTATCAGCAGCCTCCGAGGGGCTCTGGTCTTCTGCAGGAGACCTCCTGCCCTGTCTGACAGCGGCCAGTCCCAGGCAAACACCTCGCCTACACTGGGGCCTCTGCAAGTGGCACTTCATGTCCATGGTCAGACAGCTGAGCTCTGCCTGGAAAGAGGAAGAACTGCTTGCAACTTTTAAAAAGCACAGGAGCACCTTTTCACCAGCTGAGATAACTGAATACTTTTACTCAATGACAATGTTTTCCTACCATGCCAAAATGGGAATTTCCAGGAAGTATATTCATCGCAGGAGAAGAAATATGCACCTTCCCTTGTACTTGCATTGCTGAGACTCTGGCCATTATACCGTGTATTTAATCTCCCAAATCTTTCCACTTGTCCTGATAAAACGACCACTCTACAGGCATCTTCTCAGCAGACTATCTGGACCTGTGCCCTTTCCATTGCTCTCCTGTTCCACCCTCCCCTTACTCCTTGCTCAGCCAGATCCCTCTCAACCACCCAGGTGCTGCTTTGAGCTTCAGGGAGTTACAAGCCTGCCCTTGTCTCTCAGCAGTCTAATTGACTCTTCAGCCAACTCCTACATTCTGTTTATATCTATCCTTTCCTATCACTCTGTCTAAAACATTTCCAGTGAGGTTACCCTGTGTGGGTGGTGAACCTCACTGGAGGCAGCTTGAATGGAGCACAGAGTTGAGGAGTGTGGTTGGTTGGTTGTTAAATTTTACCATGCTTTCCTTCTGTTTGGTGGCAATGAAGAGAAAGCCTGCTGTGCCTGTGTGCAGCCAGGTCTCTAAGGAAAGCAGGTGGGAGTTGGTGCAAAAGAGGCTGTAACCTCCAGCTGCAGACTTGGGTGGAGAAGTCTGATGTCAGGAGAAGTGATGCGAGTCCCAGGCGGCGCATGAGAGAAAGGGTGGGGCTGGGGAGGTGAGGAGGAATGTTGTCCAGGCAGTGCCTGCCCTCAAGGAGCCTGCTTTTCCTATTTCATTAGGAAATCTTCTGCATCAATATCAACTGGAAAATGTTGTGAACACTTTTGCTGTGAGTGGAAAAAAGTAAAAAAAGAAAGACTTCAAAGGAGAAATTCTTTTTTTACTAGCTGTTCATACGATTATGTCTCTTAACCGCACTCCTGAAACCTCTCCACTTAGCTGCCCAGGTCTTGAACACTCGCAGAAAATCATGGGAAGAGACATGGCTTCTTGTGTTTTAACGAGCCCCATGGTGTATTTGGTGCGAGTCCATGAACCTCAGACACTGAGAGGAAGTTGAAGAAACCTCTCAAGATGTCTAAGTCAGATGCCAACGCCAAAGTTTCTTGGAGCCTTAATGGGTCCCGCTGAGGGACATTACGGACAAAGCCTCCCCAGGGGCTGCTTAGAGCAGAAAACAGGAGAAAGTGATGACAAGTAGACAAAGGCAATGTAAAGGAACAGATTCTGAGTAAAGCTGGCTGTGTTCCATGAAGGCAAAGGGCCAAGCCCTGACCCCCAGCCCCTGGGAACGGAGATCCTGTCCCTCACATGTTGCTCAGGGCTCTTCCTGGGGCACTGCAATGCAGGGATGCGCAATGCCAATTGCAGGACTATGGTACTGTTGTGGTGTAACACCAGCCGGCAACTAAGCACTACGCAGCCGCTCGCTCACTCCCCGCACCCAGTGGGATGGGGGAGAGAATAGGAAAAAAAAAAACCCTCATGGGTTAATATAAAGACAGTTTAATAGGAGAGAAAGGAATGAAAAATAATGATAATAATAATAATATGACATAATAATACTAAAAGAATCAGACTATACAAAACAAGTGAGGCACAATGCAATTGCTCAGCACTCACCGACCGATGCCCAGTTAGTTCCTGAGTCGCAATCTGCCCCTCCCAGCCAACTCCCCCACTTTATATACTGGGCATGATGTCATATGGTATGGAATAGCCCTTTGGACAGTTTGGGTCAGCTGCCCTGGCTTTGTCCCCTCCCAACTCCTTGTGCCCTCCAGCCTTCTTGCTGGCTGGGCATGAGAAGCTGAAAAATCCTTGACTTAGTATAAACACTACTTAGCAACAACTAAAAACAGCAGTGTGTTATCAACATTATTCTCCTACTAAATCCAAAACACTGCACTATACCAGCTACTAGGAAGAAAATTAACTCTATCCGAGCCAAAACCAGGACAGGTACAATGCTTATGGGTCTCTCCTGGGTGGGGCGAGTGGGAATGAGGTCCTGGTGCCATAAGGTTAAAGCGTCTCCTCGTAGGCCCTGGTGGTTGAGATAACAGCCACAGCCAAGGGGAGAAAGACCTCGGCTCTCTTGGCGGCTTTTAGCCTTGCCTGAGCCCTCGATCAGCATAACCACTGGCTGTCCTATGGTGTCCCACACCTGGGCCTCTTTCCCTGCAGGCTGTAGACATCCACCTTGCTTCCTCCACCTTGCTCTCATCTGAGCATCTCACTACCCTTACTGACATCTCTCCGTCCTCCCTGGATGTTCCTTCAAACACAAAGCCATGGACTATTCCAGATTTCCTCAGGGTGGCCGATTAGACCACAGCACTGCCCTTGGAGTGACATTTCGTTCTCCTCATATCCAGTCTCAACCTCCCAAGCTGCACTTAGTGGCATTCTTTCTTTCTCATGCTCTTTTCCACTACGAGGAAAAGCTCCATCACCTCTTAAGCCATCCTTCAATCACTCTCAGACTACTCCTATACTGCCTCCATGCCACCGGGCCAAAGAAGCCCAGGTCCCTCAGTCCCTCTACACAGGTCATGTGCTTGAGGCCCCAACTCCCACCTTGGCAGACTTCCCCTGGACACTGTCCAGTTCTCCCCCACTCCTCCCAAATGGGGAGCCGCACACTGGGACACACCCACGTGTGGGTGCTGTGCTGCTTTTGGCTGGGATAGAGTTCGTTTTCTTCATAGTAGCTAGTACGGGGCTATGGTTTGGATTTGTGCTGGGAACAGTGTTGATAACACAGGGATGTTTTAGTTACTGCTGAGCAGTGCTTACACAGAGTCAAGGCCTCTTCTGCTTCTCACCCCACCCCACCAGCGAGAAGGCTGGGGGTGCACAAGAAGTTGGGAGAGGAAAAAGAGGAACTAGTGAATGAATCCCTTATTTTTCTTTACTTGTGTGCATGGCTTTTGCTTTACCTGTTAAACTGTCTTTATCTCAACCCATGAGTTTTCTCACTTCTACCCTTCCGATTCTCTCCCCCATCCCGTCATGGGGAGTGAGCGATCCATCAGCCATCACTTCCATCACAAGCACATGAACAATCCAAGTGCTTCCTTCTACCCTATCACTTACTCATCCACCTATGACCACACAAGCACCTGCACAAGCCACGGGCCTCCTCCTGCCCTAGCACATCTGCACGGAAATACCACAACACAAGCACCTCCACAAGCCACCTCTCCTTTCAGTCCCACTCACATCCTCACAAAACACTCACCTCAAAACCACCTTTGCAAGCCAGGGGCCTGCTTCTGCCCAACCACCTCAGCACTCAGCACTGACATCGCAGGCACCTGCACAGGCCAGGGCCCTGCTCCTGCCCTATCACCTACTCACCCACCAGGGACATCACAAACACCTCCACAAGCCACCTCCAGCTTCCTGCCCTAACTGCTACACAGCCAACACTGACCTCACAAGCACCTGCACAAGCCACCTGCGCACTCCTGCCCTATCACCTCCTGCTCCACCACTGACAACATATGCCGCTGCACAAACCAGGGACTGCCTCCTGCCCTAGCAATGACTTGCCAACACCACATCACTACCAGCGGCACAAGCCAGGGGCCTGCTCCTGCCCTAACACCTGCTCAGCTCCAAGTCACAGCACAAGCAGCTGCACAACCCAAGGCCTGCTCCTGCCTTAGCACCTACTCACCCACCTAGCACATCACAACAACCTGCACAACCCACCTGCACGCTCCTGCCCTAACAGCTACCCAGCAAGCATTCACATCACAAGCACCTCTAAAAGCCACCTCTTCAGTCCTTCCCATTCACCTACTTAGGCACCACGCACATCACAAGGACCTCGACAAGCCGGGGCCTGCCACTGCCTTAGCACCTCCTCAGCCACCTCTGACATCGCACCTACCTCCAGAAGCCACCACCTTGCTCCTGACACAGCAACTACCCAACCACTTGTGACACCCAAAGCACCTGCACATCAAAGCTTCCTGCTCCAGCCCTACCACCTACGCAGGCCCATCTCACCTCGCAAGCAAATCAACAAGCCAACTGCTCCTTCCATCCTATCCCCCACTAACAGCACGGCGTGCTTTAGGCCCAGCCACCAACAAAGCACCATGCACCTGCTTGCTCACTCCTCCCCTCGGCGCCATGCGGACGACAAAATACAACCAAAGCCTCGCGAGTCCACACAAGGACATGGACGGATCACTCAACAATCATGCTCACAGGCAAAACACACTCCACTTGCGGAAAAAAGACATCCATTTAATGTCCTACCAAGCAAATCACACTAGCAGAAGGAGAAAGAGAACCAAATCTTAAAAACACACCTTCCCCCGCACCCCTCCCTTCTTCCCGCCCTCACCTTTGCTCACCATACCTCCACCTCCTCCCCACAGCGGCCCAGGGCAACGGCGAATGGGGCTTGCGCGCACTTCATCCCACGTTGGCTCTGACGCTCCTTTCTCCTCAGGGGGAGGGCTCCTCACACTCTTCCGCTGCTCCACCCTGGGATCCCTCTCACGGGGATCAGCCCTCCACCACCTTCTCCAACACCACTCCTTGCCACGCACTCCCTGCAGGCCTCCAACACCTGCTCCAGCGTGGCCTTTCCCACGCACTCACGGCTGCCTTCGGGCCCACACACCGGCTCCACCCTCGCGTCCTCCACGGCCTGCAGGTCAATCTCTGATCCACCATTAACCTCCATGGTCTCCAGGGACACAGCCTGCCCTCTCACCACGGCCTGCAGGGCAATCTCTGCTCCCCCGCGCCTCCTCCCTCTCCTTCTTCACTCACCTCAGGCTCCGCAGGCTTCTTTCTCGCACATCCCACTCCTCTCATCGCTGCACCTCCCCTTCCTTCTTTTTCCAGCACTCTTTCCCCTTCTGAAATATCCTATCTCAGAGCACCTACCACCGGTGCTGATTGCCTCCCCCTTCCACACAGGCGGGCCGAACTGCAGCCGGGAAAGCTTCTAGCAGCTTCTCACAGGACCCACCCCTCCAGCCCCACCCCTCTACACAAACCCCTGCCACACAAACCCAACCCAACACCTATGACAGCACAAGCACCTGCACAAAACACAGGCCTACCCCTACCCTTGCACCTCCTCAGGCACATGTCACAGCACAACCACCTGCACAACCCACCTGCATGTTCCTGCCCTAACACCTACTCAACCACCTCTCCCATCACAAGCACCTGCACAACCCACCTGCAACCTCTTGCCCTATCCACTACTCTGCCACCAATGACAACCCAGGAACCCAGGCCCAACAAACCCAGATCCTCTCCAGAACAATAGCACGCTTTAATCCTGACTCACTTAAACTCAGGCATCCCAGAACCCTACCACTCTGTAACCCTTGCACACTGTCACCCTAGCATCCCAGAACCCTAGCACACTGTAGCCCGAAGATATCCAAAAAATGAACCCAAACTCCCTGGAGATCTCCGGCTGGGCCTTCAGGTGGCCCCGCCTCTCAGAAGTCACAACTTTGAAATGGGAATGGGACAGCATCCCTCTTCACATCACCTGTCACCCCCGGAAAAAGTGCCTGCCTTAAACACTCCCGGGGAGAAAGGCTGGGGCACTTGGAGACTTTCAACTGGCCCGCCATCACCACGGGGCTTCAGCTCATCATTTCTGTGTCAGAGCCACCAAGCACATCAGCCCGTCCTCCCTGAGACACCCCTTGGGGCAGCCGTACCCAGAGCCAGGTGGCTGCATATGGCCTTTGCTCGATGGGGAGGTGCTTCCTGGGAGCAGGATCTCTCCTGGGGGCACAGGGAAACTCTCGTCAGGCCTGGATGCCTGAGAAACAGCTCTGCGCTGCTCCATCTCTCACCAAAAACCAGGGGCAGAGGAAGGCTGCTTTGCTGGCCTCCAAGACAATCAGCTCACCTGGGATGCTCTGTGGCCAGTGCACACCTTTGCTGTCAGGTGGGTCTCAGCTTCAGCAGCGCTCCTCAAACATCTGTCACCTCCCTGCAGGATGCTCTCCAGTGCACAGCATGTCTCCACTGGCTCCCCTGGGGACAAAGCTCGAAAAGGAGCAATTTGCTTTTCTTTCCCCCACTCCCAGAGACTCGTGAGAGAGACCTGCCATGCCCAAATCAGCTGTGTGACAGAGACACCACG
Organism: Gymnogyps californianus; assembly: GCF_018139145.2. NCBI lineage: Eukaryota > Metazoa > Chordata > Aves > Accipitriformes > Cathartidae > Gymnogyps > Gymnogyps californianus. Next base: position 2,846,986 of record NC_059496.1, read on the forward strand.
TACGAGCTGCAGACATCGGTCAGGATGGCTGCAGGGAACGGGCAAGACATTCTGCAGTGCTCCCGGCACTGGCAGAAAGTAGAGCTGGAGACAACGGGGGAAGCCCAGGGCAGCTGGCAGCCGGCGGTGGGGCCCAGCAGGGTGCAGTGCCTGCAGAAATGCCCGGCTTCTTGAGCCTCAGCCCAGGGCTGCAGCACGGGGCCGGCACCAGCTGGGGATTCGCTAGGAAAAACCAGGCAGGGCTGACCCTGAGCCCCCACACATGGCCCCGGCCCCGCGATATGGTCACCCGTCCCTTTGCCCATCGCTGCCATGGGATCCAGAAAGCAGCGCCACCAGCCCTCACGTGGTCCTGAGCCATCTCTTCACAGCTGCTGGACATGGAGCCGTCCTGGGACTCAACAGGCCTAAAACAAGAGAAATTGCCCAGAATTAAGCTGTTCTCAAGTTTTGGCAGGCAGCATGTTTTTCTGAGATGCCTGGAGGTGCTGTTCCTGGGGAGCGCTCAGAAACAGGGCAGCTGCCTGTACCTGCGGGCAGGCAGTGGATTGTGTGCAGTGGGAGTGAGCAGTGGTTTGTGCGGCTGTTGAATGGGTCGAGCTTTAAAAGTGTCCAACCTGCTACTCCTGGTTCCTTTTTCCTTGCAGGTTGCATTTGGAGTTCAGATGGGGCCGGGGGGAGTGTTAAGCAAAACCAACAAGCAAAGAAACAAACAAACAGCTGGGAAGGTTTCTTCCCCTAGCTGGGCTTTTTTTCCTCAGTCCTGAACACTCTGCGTGCAATGATCATCACCAATATTAGGGCGCAGGACTGGGCACAGGGCAGGGCTTTTGCACGCAGCACATTCCTTGAGGCTCTTGGAAATGCACCTCCTGGGGAGTGCTCAAGAAATGGGGGTAGTCGCCCACAGTTGCTGGTTTTGTTCTTTCTCCCCCTCTCTCTCTGTTTGGCTCAGTGTGCCTATTTCTTAATTCCTCCCTCTCTGTCTTTAGCCCATCACCATTTTTGTCTTCTTCTTTCTCTGCCCACCTCCCTGTCTCTATTTTCTAATTCCCCCCTCTCTCTTCTATAGCCCAGGGCTATTTTTCCCTTTCTCACCTTTCTCTCTCCTGCTCCCTGTCCTTCTCTTTTTCCTATCGCTGTGTCCTGCTTCCTGATCGTCTTCTTTCTCCGTGTCCTGCAGCCTGTCCTGTAGCCCCTGCTCAGCTGGCTGCGCCTTCTCTCTTTCTCTCTGGGCCTCTCGCCTGCTCCCTGGCCCTTCCGCTCTTCCTCTGGCTCCAGCCTGGAGGCCATCGCTGTTCTGTCCTTCGCCGCCTCCCTCTCCTGACCCGACTCCCTCTCTTTGTTTCTCACTCTCTGGATTGTTTCCCGTCCTTCTCTTGCTCTCTGTCCTGCTCTCTGTCCCCTGCCTCTCCCTTTCTCTCTCTCAGCCTTTTCCCCTCTGTGCCTCTGTCCTGCTCCCTGTCCCTCTTCTCTGTCCCTCTGCTCTCCTCCTGCCATGGGGCCTGTGGAGGAGTGGGGTCCAGCTGGGGGGACGGTGTCCCTGCAGGGTCAGACAGGAAGAAGGAGCGCCCAGTGGCATGCCAGGGCTGTAGTCCTGGGGTATGGGGCTGATGGGTGGCCATGTTGGTTCCCAGGGCATGCTGGGAGCTGTAGTTTCCAGCACTCAGCTTCCTAGTGGCCATGTTGTTCTCAGGTAAAGCGGGAGGTGCAGTCTCTGCTCCAGCCACAGCAATTTTGCCCAGGTTCCTCTTTAGTCAGAGCATACTTCTCTTTATAAGAAGTCTTTAACTTTGATTACTGCAAACACTCCAGTCCAAGGCACTCAGCAGGTGGCTATGGCAACCCCTGAGATAAGTGGTCTAAAATAAACCAGGTAAAATAATGAGGGGATAATAATACGGTTTTAGTTCAAATAAACCATTAAGTGTGACTAATGGGTTTACATTTGAAAAATATTCATACACCGTATTTCGGGGCTAAGCATTAGCAATGGTTCGAGGCCCATTGTTCATCCCACTGCTGTAGGTGGTCTCCAAAGAATACTGTTAATAGATGCCTCCTGCATTTGTTAACCCAGCACTCAGCAGGAGAAAAAAGTCCTGTAGCTCCACAAAATAGAACTGTTAAAGGGAGAAGAGAGAGGGGGAGGGCTCAGGGAGGCAAGATTACCCCTGCAGAGAGAGCTACAGCCCCTTCTCAGAGGCTGACCTCACTAATTTAATAGGAGTCTCTCCTCAATATTTTTTTTTTTTCCCCAAACCATCTCTATTGGACCCAAATCAAAACTAGCAATTAGCAGCTGGCTGATAAGTGCTGTGCATGCTCAGGATGGGACAGTCATTACCCAAGCAAAGCTTATGATTTAAAGAAATAGTCTAATGTATTTCCTTAACTTGTGGTGAGGAGAAGTGGAGCTGGGATTGTCTGTTCCTGAGGAGCTGGTCTCCTGCGATTACTCCTCCAGCACCACTGCTAGCCCTCTAGCGACGGGGAATTGCAAGAAAGCAGAACTGAAATTTGCTGGAGCTCTTCATGCTGTTTCTGGTGGGCAGTAAACCTTTAGACATCCTGATTTTCAGAATATAGCCACAAGAAAAATGGGAGACCGTGTTCCCTCTTACCCTCCTTTTCTCCATATAGGCTTCCTGTCTTCATCCTGCCCTTGAACAGAGCCTGTCCCTCTCAGCTTTCCTTTGCCTTTTGACTGCGGGTCACACAGAAGCAAATAGACCTGTCCTAACATCAGGGAAGAATTCATCCTTCAGACCTGGCAACTGCCCCAAGGATTTTGGGTCACAAATCCTGCAGCAATCCTTGCAGCTTATTTAGTTGGTTCACCCTGAAGCATCTAATACATAAAAGATTATGAGGTTAGTTTTTTTCCAAAGTACTGGCATTATGAAGCAGACATAGTAAACATAGAGTGGGGTAGGTCCCTTTTTTGGGCACCCTCCCTCATTTCTAGGTCGTTACAGAAAACCCAGAAGATCATTAGCAAAGGGGTTTTGTGGAGTTAGCTTTTCTTGTCAACAACAAAAACTATATTTGAGTGTATTTACGCTGCTTAGAAAGATGGGTAGCTGTGCCTTGCACCAGCAGTAAAGCATTTACTCTACAGCCCCTGACCATGTCCCCTTTTCAATTCAAAAGTATTGTCTTTCTGACTAAGCTGCTCCGGTCTGAAAGAGAAGGAATGACTAGGAAGCAGTGACTGTGAATGTGCTGTTGTATTACCCGGCACATTAGGTCTAGCCTACAACACCTTTCAGAGCGCGGACAAAAGTTGGCTCTTAAGTCAAAAGTTGCCTAGACACTGGCTGTTCCTCAGAAAAAAGTAGTTAAATAAAGAAAATCTACAGTAAAAACACTAAAAGAAGAAAGTGGCTTTTGGTTGATAGAAAGATGGAAAAGAAACTCTGCGTGAGTGGAAGTGGATATGTATGGAAAGCAAAACAATAGTCCAGATGACAAGAAGAATTGAAGCCAGTGGAATGGTCAAGGCAATAGGGGCTTCAAGAGGAATGGAGGGGAAAGAACTTCATGAGAGGTTGTCGCAGGAAGACTAGACAGCAATATATTTCAAAAGTCAATCTTCTTTAATGATATCAACATAGAACGGTCAAAGTGAACAGGAATGTTATGTTGTATTGAGATACAACAGCCAGATTGGACAGGAATATCAGGTCGTAAACACTGCGATAAACACAACTTAGTTACAGGTTCAGGGTGTCAGCTGGGAACTATCGCTACACAAACTATAACCAAATGTAAGCTTAAAATGATGACTCAAAACGCGCACTCACTCACCGGTAAGGCGAGGCACTCAACCCCGGGGAGTTTCCTTAGATGGCATCCCGATGTAAGGGGAGAGTCTCTGACTGCAGACCCGCTGCTCCGAGGAAGACGGGCTCAAAGGGCTCTTCCGGCGGGCTCCATTTATACCCGAAGTCGGATCGGGGCTCGTGGTCATATATGGTCAGCGGTCTGGAAACTTCTCCTAGCCGAGGCATTTCATTGGTTGAGGTGTTCTGCAGCTCGGTGGCTGGGTACGTGACTTGCACTGTCTACGTGACTCCAGTCACCATGCAGCTGGCCGGCTCGACCCCCAAACCACGGCTTCTAGTTTTAACTCTTTCCTTTCAGCAGTTGAGAAGTTTTGCTCTTTATCGGGGTGGGTGCACCTGCCACACTCCACCCCGTGACCACAGTCACGATCCGACTGGTTTCTTTGGAGTGGTGGTACAGTCACCTCTTGCCTCCAAAGTTAAAAGGGAGCGCAGTTTTGGTGAGAATTGATGCTCATCATGAATCATCATTTCTTTGGCTATTTTACAATTCTAATGGAACATCTGCTATTTGGGTTAGTTCTAAAGGAGCATACGTAACAACGGATACGAACCACGTTATCATATGTTTAACACAACTTAATACAATACAAATGGCAATAATTATGATTATAACCACTATCAAGGATTGTAAAAGACTGGTTAACCATCCCGACAGGGAAAACCCGAACACACTGGAAATCTTTCCCACCCAGTTGATGTTTAATGCGGCAGCAATTGCCTCTGAGTCCTTTGCTACTTTCTTCATTTTGTCGATTTGGGTTCGGAGGGGTATGGATACATTTGGGATATAAACGCAGCAGTCATCTACTCATCAATTTAGCACTCCATACTAAAGGTGTTCCTTTAGCAGCATCAGGTCTACTCCCGCTCGGTGCTGGGCGGTCATTTTGCTGGTGTGTTGTAATTGTTCATTCAAGAGTTCTAAGCTGTCAGATGTAGAATTGGCTCAAATAGATACTTGCATCAATAGGTCATAAATGGCTTGTGGGTTTTTGAGGGAGGCAGTCCCCATTCCGAACATGGCCTCCAGCCACTATCCCAGTCGCGTTTTTGCTCTTTGCCACGTTCCCTTCTTTAGCGGTTGTATCTCCCGGGGGCTGCGATCCCACCACTTAGGGGCTATAGGCCCTTCTCGGTAAATGGGACAAAGGGAAGGCAGGGCTACTGTGCAGGCCATCCCGGGAACACTTGGGTGTAGCCGGGAATACAGACAGCCACTGGAGTATGCCGACTCTAGATCGGGAGGGGCGGGCACATCAGATGTTTGGCATATGCCTTGTGTGGGGGCATGAAGAGGACAGTTCCTATAAGCATTACATTTTAGGGCAGTGGGCCACACATAGCTGGTATTACTACACAGACAGCCCTGTACCAAAGCTTCCTGAATGGGGCGGGGCACGTATCATCACAATAATGGCCTTTTATCTATGTTTTTACATTGCATTTCTGTTTGGCAGTCCCAAAGTGTTGGGTTTTTTTTTTTTACTGGTGGTGCCCCATTCCTTTGCGCAATCCAGTCAGGTCCCCATGTGCAATCGAGGGGATGTTTTTCCCAGGCTCCCTTGAACCCTGGTTCTTGACAAGCGTTGGGGCAATTGCTACCATTACTCTCGGGGTGTTTAATACACCAGGTGGCGTTTAACAGTTCAGTATATTGCAGGGAATGATCATCTGTTTTCCATTGGTCATTATGTTCAGTAATTCCCCAGGGAACATTAAAGCATGGCATTGTACCATTAAAACTCCACCCCGTGGCGTTATTAGGGGGTAGGAAGAGGTAATTACACTTTGCCTTCCATATTGAATTGGCATTTAGTGCGCCAGGTCACCAGCTATAGATGGTATGAGTGTGACCTCCATCCTTTCCATCCGTTCCCCAGGCCCGGCTGGAATTATTGCACTGTTGCCATGGGAGTTCAAGGGTTAGTGATACATTAGTGGTTTGCACAAAGATTGGTAGGGGCTCCTCTACTGAATTAGGGCTGGGCAGACAGGCTGTTATTGAAGTTAAGTTCACCCTACGTGCAAATCCCACTATCAGCTGAGCCACCACCTTGCTGTCCAGGTTCTTGTTGTCCATGCCCGCTGTTGTTACTGCCATCAGTGGGAGTGTCCGAATAGTTTGCTTTTCCATAGTCCTGCAAGAGGACACAAATTGCACCTCGGGCCTTGGGACCGGGTCTCAGAAATTAGGAATTATCCATCGAGTACTTATGCGATGGCCTTTCCCCTTCCTATCTAAGGCCTCCCAGGCACGTAAGCGTCTGGGTTTCGCCAGGGTCATGGGTACAGTGCCAACAGAGGGCAGTTTTACCATGACGGGTTGGCCTGTATGTTCTCAATGGGAACTGGCCCTTTTGCTTGTCCGGTTTGGGAGCGTCGCCCGTTAATGGTCCCGTAGGACAAAAATGAGGTAGGTACCATCGTTTGCCTGCCAGCATATCGAATCCCAATATGTTTCCCTTATAAGGGCTCAGAGCCACCTCCACAAGTTTCGGTCTCTATCGGGGCGGGTGCACCTGCCACACAGGTTAACTAAACACTCTTCCACCCCTCCATCCAAAACAGAGGGCAAGTCTCTGAGACCGAGATAGAGATAGGGCAGGTACGTGCAGAGGCAAGAGAGGAAAAAAGCTTACTTAAGAACATAACTTTGGGTTCTTAAAACAGTTAGCAGCATACAGTGAAGAGAAAGTGCAATCAGAGAGCAGAACACCTTAGTCAAGCAGCACCTCCTGACCCTGCCCACCTTCCCCTTTAAGCAGGGTGTATGCTGCAGCCAGAGAAACAGTTGCAAAACTGCGGCTTCTGGCAACTTATTCCTGAAATGCACTAGTTTTCTTTTGGAGAACTGCAATACTGGGATGGATTCCCCAGTGCTCAAAACTCAGTAGTGTCTATTTCAACCATGGGCTTAAAAGTATACATCATAGGCTGTAATTTGAAGAACTCAGTCCATAAAAACCATGATTAAACAACAAACAATAGACAAGCCAAAAAGGAGGGCAAAAAAGGAAGAAACCATACACACAGGGAGTCCAATGGCTAACCAATTTCTATCAAAATGTCCATCGCAAGTGAGTGGTGTATCGTGAGAGATCCACTGTTTACATTTCCAATACTATAAACAGTATCCTGATTTTCATAACATGACATGCAGCATCCAAACCACAGAAATGTAGAAAAGGCACAGGCAAGGAGAAACACATCTTCATAGCATTACATTCAATAGCTGTTTAACGGTGAGCCTTCTTCTAGAGCTGTCCAACAATGCTGACTAATCCAGGTGACCTGTTTAATCAGACTTAATTGTCAAAAGGATTAACAATATCTAAGTAAAACAAGGCATGTATACATTAAAGAAAACAGCACGGAACTGTACTGCTTGTGAACTGTTTACAAAAACATACAAGATGTTGGATGGCACAAAGTATATAGTGCTAATAGAAACAGATTGTTTAAGCTAAGTGCTTAACATAAACTGTCCATCTCTACCTATAACAAAGAATATCTTAGGGGATTAAAAAACCCATTCCTTATGAAAAATAATGCTCTGAGCAAGAGGAGAATGGCCGACTGGCTCCCAAAACTGGTGACTGATTACGAGTCAAAGCAGAGTAAGCTGCTGCTCTTGCACCCTTCACTACATGGGGAGCATCCTGCCTGTTTAGCTGGTATTGAGGCAACTGGTCACAGTGAACCATCCAGGGGTGACTAAGGACTTGGGCTGCAGTCAGTCTTTGATGTGGGTTAACATGAAGCATTTTTGAAAGAAGGTCCTTAGCTGTATCTGAAACGGTATTCCAATAACCACCGCTGAGAGACAACTTCCCGCTACCTATTCGGGCCAAAATCTCCTCTGGGGTATCATCAGGACCAGTTACAAAAGGAGGGTAGCCAGCAAGCATGGTATAAAGTAGAACACCAAGGCTCCATATGTCCCATGCAGCATCGTAACCTTGCCCCTGTAAAACCTCTGGTGCAGCAAAACTTGCTGTGTAACATGGACTCCTCAGAAGGCCATTTTCTACTCGTAGTTGTTTTGCAAGGCCAAATTCACAAAGTCGAATGGATTCTGGATTACCAGATTCATCAACATAAAGAATATTGCTAGGCTTCAGCTCTCCATGAACAACCCCTTGTGCATGGAGGTACTCAACCGTTCTTGTTATTGTGAACAGAACGGCACTAGCTTCTCGTTCCGAGAAAAAAACTTGTCTATGAATTTTATCCAGCAGTTGCCCTCCTTTTGTAAGTTCTGTTACTATGTATGCGTATTTTCCATAATCATGCACATCTTTTAGGGTAATAATATTTGGATGGTGGCCATAGCGCAGTAGGATTTCAATCTCCTTTCTTGGATCTCTTTTACTCTTGTCTATAATCTTTACAGCATATTCCATGTTTAAAGCTTTATGAATACATCTCTTATAGACAGAGTAAGACCCAACTCTGATATCTTCCTTCACTTCGTATCTATCAGTAAAATGAATGCTGTACCTGTGCAACTGCTGGACAACTGAATGCACTCCAACTGTCTGCACTGCCTGGCTTTCGTCATTTGATGCAATAGCTACAGAGCTAAATCCCCGAACAAGTTGATGCGCATTAGCACTAGGTGGGAGACCAGGAAAATCTTCTGGAGTTTTTGCTGTAAACTCAGGGTCAAAATAAAACATATCTTCAGGTCTGCCAGTTGCAGGTTTAAAAGGGGGATCAATTTCTCTCCTGTACAATTTATCCCAATCTATTTTGGAAAAAAATGCATGCCTCTTAATTTCTTCAACTCCATCTAGGTCTGCTCCTAATCTGTTTGCTGGGTTTCTTTTGAAGAGCATTCGCAGAAGACTCTCTGCTTCCGGGCTCAAGAACTGGGGCATTCCAAGTCTGGCCTCGAGAATCAGTGTCATGGTTTCTTTTCTGTCTTTCCCTTGGAAAGGCAGAGTACCAGTGAGCATTTCAAACATTACAACACCAAAAGACCACCAGTCTGCGCTCCGTGTAAGGCCTCCGCTCTTAATGACTTCTGGCGCCATATATTCCACTGTTCCACAGAAAGAGAAGGCTTTTTTTTCATGATCAATTGACACCTCACTTAAGCCAAAATCTGCTAATTGGATATGTCCTTCCTCATCAAGAAGGATGTTTTCTGGTTTTAGGTCCCAGTATATTATTCCACCACTATGTACATGGTCTAAAGCAAGTGCTAATTCTGCCAGGTAAAATTTAACATCGTCTTCTGCGAACATCACCCTACGTTCTCCACATGCTCCAATTGCCTCTATTAAATTTTTTAGGGCTGTTTGGCAATGGGCTTTGTCTCCGGCCATATTATAGTTCCCGTTTGGATTTACTGTCGGCCACGGATTTCTCCCTCCTCCCACCTGTCGTGCTAATTCCGCATCCTTAGTTAATACCTTCTCTCTTTCATCTGGGCAGAATGATTCTCGGAATAAGATTTGGGTGTCCCCCCGGTTAGGATTGTGTCCCGTGCAGAGATTTGACAGTAACTGCGCCCGTGTTTCTGCATCCTCCCTTAATCTTGGCATTGTACACCCCCATAAGGCTAAATCATTTGGGTTCCACAATGGATTAGTATAAACCTTTGATGTGGGGCATGCATAGTCACCCCCTGGCCGTAAAGCAGCCAGATTAGTCAAAACATTCGAAACCATGGGGTAAAGTCCCACCCTTGTGACAGGAAGGTCTGGGGGGAGGTCGGTACAGGGACTGTAAGGTGGGGCAGGAGTCGGGGAGGGCCTTGTCTGGTCGTCGTTCGGGGCTGTAGCCTTACCTACGGCCAAAGTTACTTTACAGGTTAGTTTTTCCCTCAGCCCCTTTTGCCTCCCTGGATGTTGTCTCTCCCGCACCCATTCATCCCACACATACCAATAATCCATGTGTCCCGGGAACCGGTACTGAAGTTGGTCTCGCACAAAGGTCAGTCGATGTTGGTCAAAACTCCCTTGTGGTGGCCACTGATCTTCAATATCTCCATGGCGGGTGATGAATGGCCACCATTGTTGACATAGAACTACTGCGTCCTCCTTCAGTAGTGAATTTGCACCACAGATTTTTTCCCAGTTTTGTAATATCTCTACTAAGGGCGTCTCCCTCTCTACTCCAGTTACATTACTCATGATTTAATCCGGGTGGGACTCAACCCCCCCCTTTAAAATCTCTTAACAGCTCTCTAATCTGGGCAGGACTCGAACCCCCCTTTTAATCAGACGTCTTCTGTTGATCAGACTGCGTACAAACTCGTGTGCGATTTATGCTGATCAGGCTACGCACCTCGGGCGGGACTTGAACCCCCCCCGAATTCTGTCCTTTTCCCTATATTGAATTTAGATTTAGGGGATTTAACACTCACCACTCGAGCGATTCGGTGCGTCCCGTGTCCAAAATCCTCAGGTGAACTCACCCTGTGCTGCCAGTCAGAGGTTTGGATCCAAGAGGTTCCGAGAGTGACCTAGGGTCCCATCTGGGGTGCCAAACTGTTAAGGGGGAAGCCGCTGCCCGAGCATTCACACACCAATCAAGGAGTTGCACACACACCACCCGAGACTTTAACTGCTAGGACCGGCGTCCCTTCGCAGCTGGGCGACTCCAGTGAGCCGACGGGTGCCCCTTTCGACTCCTCACACATACACACTCACCCTCGGGCGCTGCTTCTTCCCTCAGGCTCCAGCCAAGGTTCCCCAAAGCAGACTCTCTAATCAAGGCCTTCAAAATAAAAGCCTAATTTACTCTATCTATGGTGCCCAAATTCAGACAGCTCAAGCTGGCTGTCTCTGGAGAGGGAACCAGAACACCACAATCCCTGGGCAATTATGCCCTTACAATCTAAATTCCCACCCCTCACACCATAGTCTGGCCCAATGGTAAGATCAAGTCTGGGGTCGTCTTCTCTCTCGTTGGGTGCTTTTTCTCGTCTCTCGGCTGGTTCTTCCTGCTGTGTTTTAGGCTACTTGTTACTATGTCTCCTTTTCCTGGGCCAAACTGGCTCTGGGGCTTTCCAAATCTCTTACTCCTGCCATCAGATTATAGGTGAACGTTAAGCAACAGCATTCAGCAAGTTATGAGTCCTGCTTTATCATGAAGGACTACTTTTAAGCAGCTAAACAAAGTCCTTAAAGCCCTACAAAACATATTAACAGCCTCTCTAATTTCTATACATTCCTGTGCTATTACAGCCTAACAGCCTTATGCCATTATTGCCACATGCTGTTTAGGTCTCGTTCGGGTGTGGTCTGCATGGTCCTGTAGCTCTGCTTTGCCACCTTCCACAACACTCGATCACTGATTGCTGATAGAAATGGGAAGCTCTGGCAAGACTGAGAGAATGAGGGGAGCGTTATGTTGCTAAGCAAGCCCCGAGCCCCAGCGCTGGTGGGGCTGTGAAAGGGCTGCCAAGGGAAGGTGAGGGCCAGCAAGAGTTTTCAGTCCTGGCACCTTCCCTGTGGGAGCACGGCAGGAGCCCCACAAGGAACCGCACAAAGCTGGCAGGGAATGGCACGGGGCCGTGGCTGGAGCAGAGACTGTGCCTTCCACTTTACCTGGGAACAACATGGCCACTGGGAAGCCGAGTGCTGGAAACTACAGCTCCCAGCATGCCCTGGGAACCAACATGGCCGCCCATCAGCCCATACCCCAGGACTACAGCACCTGGCATGCCAGTGGGCGCTCCTTCCTCCTGTCTGACCCTGCGGGGACACCGTCCCCCCGGCTGGACCCCACTCCTCCACAGGCCCCATGGCCGCCTCCCGGGGCAGCCCCAGTCCCAGTCCCAGAGCCTTGGTGGAGCAGGGAGGAGGAGGAGGAGGAGAGAGGGACAGAGGGGCAGAGAGGGGTGGGGTGGGGCGGAGAGCAGCAGGAGAAGGACGGGAGCAGGACAGAGGGACGGCAGGAAGAAAGCAGGAGCTGGTCAGGGAGTGGAGAAAGGAAACCCCTGGTGAGGAGCGGGCCCAGGGCCAGGGAGAAGGGGATGGAGGGGAAGGGGGCAGGGGGCAGCCAGGAATATGGTGATGAGCAGCAGGACAGAGGGACAGAGAGGGCAGAGGAGGGCAGGAGGAAGGAGAGACAGAGGGAGAGACACGGGCAGGGTGAGGGAGTGGGATGGAAGAACAGCTAGACGGAAAAGGCAGCAGGAGAGCGGAGTGACAGAGAAATGGGACAGGGAGCAGGACAGAGGCACAGAGGGGAAAAGGCTGAGAGAGAGAAAGGGAGAGGCAGGGGACAGAGCGCAGGACAGAGAGCAAGAGAAGGGTGGGAAACAATCCGGAGGCTGAGAAACACAGAGAGGAGTCGGGTGAGGAGAGGGAGGCGGTGAAGGACAGAACAGCGATGGCCTCCAGGCTGGAGCCGGAGGAAGAGTGAAAAGGGCTGGGGAGCAGGCGAGAGGCCCAGAGAGAAAGAGAGAAGGCCCAGCCAGCTGACAGGATTCCCTTTCAAACAGCTGATTTGGGGGTGGCAGGTCTCTTGTGCAGCTCTCTGGGAGTGGGGGAAAGAAAAGCAAATTGCTCCTTTTCGAGCTTTGTCCCCAGGGGGAGCCAGTGGAGACATGCTGTGCACTGGAGAGCATCCTGCAGGGAGGTGACAGATGTTTGAGGAGCGCTGCTGAAGCTGAGACCCACCTGACAGCAAAGGTGTGCACTGGCCACAGAGCATCCCAGGTGAGCTGATTGTCTTGGAGGCCAGCAAAGCAGCCTTCCTCTGCCCCTGGTTTTTGGTGAGAGATGGAGCAGCGCAGAGCTGTTTCTCAGGCATCCAGGCCTGACGAGAGTTTCCCTGTGCCCCCAGGAGAGATCCTGCTCCCAGGAAGCGCCTCCTCATCAAGCAAAGGCCATATGCAGCCACCTGGCTCTGGGTACGGCTGCCCCAAGGGGTGTCTCAGGGAGGACGGGCTGATGTGCTTGGTGGCTCTGACACAGAAATGATGAGCTGAAGCCCCGTGGTGATGGCGGGCCAGTTGAAAGTCTCCAAGTGCCCCAGCCTTTCTCCCCGGGAGTGTTTAAGGCAGGCACTTTTTCCGGGGGTGACAGGTGATGTGAAGAGGGATGCTGTCCCATTCCCATTTCAAAGTTGTGACTTCTGAGAGCCGGGGCCACCTGAAGGCCCAGCCGGAGATCTCCAGGGAGTTTGGGTTCATTTTTTGGATATCTTCGGGCTACAGTGTGCTAGGGTTCTGGGATGCTAGGGTGACAGTGTGCAAGGGTTACAGAGTGGTAGGGTTGTGGGATGCCAGAGTTTAAGTGAGTCAGGATTAAAGCGTGCTGTTGTTCTGGAGAGGATCTGGGTTTGTTGGGCCTGGGTTCCTGGGGTTATGTTATTTTTGGCTTCTCTTGTGTTCTGGGTGGATTGCTTTTTTGGAGAGTCCTTTTTTAGCTTGTTTGCCTGTTTAGGGTTTGGACAGGGGCCTTTGATTTGTGTATGCTGTGGCTTCGGGTTGGCTTTTTTTCACAGTTCTGGTGGTTTATGTTGTGTTTTCTGTCTTGTAACTACCATTTGTGGTCTGGTGTGTGTGACCGGCTCGGCCAGTGTCACTTCTGCTGTGGTCCAACTCATTTCCAGTAAGTCGGTAGGTGGGTGGGTAGGTAGGTAGGTAGGTAGGTAGGTCTGGAGGACTTGCGGTCCATAGCAGATGACTGCTGGAGGAGTAATGGGCAGTTCTGGGGTGTGGGAGGACTTCTGGCCCATAGGTAATGACTGTCGGAGGAGTAAGTGTGCTTCGTAATTTGTGTGGACTGCCAAATTCACGGTCATTTGTCCTGCTGTGAGGAAGAGCCGTGGGAAGACAGCAGCCACCCGGAAGGACAAGGGTTTCCCCGAGGGTACGTGGCTTTGTGGTTTTTGCTTTTGAGTAAGCAACCTGCAAGGAGGCTGCTATCATTAAGTTTAATGATGTTTTGTAAAGTCGTGGACTGAGTATCACGTGACTTGAAACATCGCTGAAAACACGGTGCAGGTTTGTCTGCGTGTTCTGGGTGCTTTGGTTTTGAACGTCTGCTCATGGGGGTAACTTCATACTGTCCTTAGCTCCTATCTCAAGGCATGACATGTGCTTAAGGCAAGGTTCCTCATCCACGATAGTGGACGTGAAGCCGTATTTCAAACAGACTTCCTGATCATTTTTAATTTTTTGGGGCCAGGCTCTTCTCAGATCTGATTCGTTCATGCTTGGTTTTTATCTTCATGTGGCTGGCAAAGAGCTCGTAGGAGGAGCAGGAGAAGGGTCAGCGCTGCCGTTTCCACGGCGGTCACTTGTGCTGGCGTTATGAAGGTTATCTTCGATGTGCCGTTTCTTTGCAGGAATCTCTTTTTAAGCCACTTGTCCATTTTGTGAGGGGTAGTGGACTCCCAAAGGGAGACCCTTTGTTCCTCATGAGTGCCTCAGGGGTTTCCCTGCCGTTTTTGTTTGCTTGCTTGCTTTTTCTTTGCTGTGCTGACTTTAAAGAACTTCTTTTAGCTCTTTGGGTTTCTGTCCTTAAAGGAAGCCTCTAGGATTTCTGCCCAGGAGTGAGGTGTCCAGAAAGGAGTGTCGTGGTACACTGCTGTCAGCCTTCAGTCTAGTGAAATGGTGTCATGGCGTATGTTGAAGAGTCATGTAACTCAAATGCATTTGAAATATACAGGCTTTGCCCTTGCTCCTGATTTGTGTGGGAGCTAATTCTCAGCAGCTCATAAACGGTCTGCTGTGCTTTACGAGTTTAAAATAGCCTATCACCAGAAATGTCTTCCTTAGTGCCTACACAGAGCAAGAACCTCCAGTAGCAAGGGCATGCTGACCTTGGGCAGCTTCAGAGCATCGGATACTTGTAAATAGGTGAAAAACCCAGTTCCGTGGTAGCAGTGTGTGTGCCAAAGTCGACCTGACTCTCCACACTTACTCAGCATGTCACACGTCTTTGTGGGTAAGGCTGGATGATAAGTTTGTAGTACCCTGCAATCGCAAACACCTACTTGGTTGTTGCTGTTCTGTTGATTATTGCTAAAAGATTGCTTGTTGCTCTACGATTGATTGCTGCTCTTCTTGACTGCTGCCACCCTATTGATTGATACTCTATGACTGATTGCTGATAGAAATGGGAAGCACGTCCATGCCCTGTAGCTCCCCAGGACTCCTCTCAGGCATCTGCCAACGTGTTTTGTCCTGCTGTGGAGGGAGCTGAAGGCCTGGGCAGCAGCCCCAGACTCCACCAGGGTAGATCCCCCAAGAGATTGGTGCATGTTGGAGGCAGGTCCATGCCCGGTAGCTCTCTGGAACTGCTCCCAGGAATATCCAGGAGTCCTTTGGTTTCCGTTGGAGACGAATGAATTCCCAGGTAGCAGCCCCAGAATCTTCTAAGGTAGCTGCGCAAAGAGCATTGTGTATGTTGGGGGCAGGTGCATTCCTGTTTTTGCGTCAGGACTTTTCCCATACATCTGCTGGAGTGTTTTGAGCTTCTTGACAGGCAGCTAAAGTCCCAGGTAGCAGCAGCACAATTTTCCTCTTCCGTTAGCTGAAGAGTTTTCTTTGTGTTGGAGGCAGGTCTATGCCCGGTAGCTCCTCAGGACTCCTCCGAGGAACGTCCAGAGTGTTTTGGCCTCCCCTGGAGACAGCTGAATTGCGCAGGTAGCCATCCCAGACTTTTGCAAGGTAGCTACCCAAGGTGTTTTGTGTGTGTTGGAGTCAGGTCCGTGCCCTGTATCTGTCTGGGACTCCTCTGAGGCATCTCCGGGAGCATTTGGGCTTCATCTGGAGACAGGTGAATTCCAAAGGATCAGCCGCAGACTCCTCCAAGGTAGCTAGTCGAGGAGTTTTGTCCATGTTGTAGGCAAGTCCATTCGTGTTAGCTCTCCAGGAATTTTCCCATTCATCTCCAGAAGTGTGTTGGTATTGTCAGGTGCTTGTGTTGTCCTATTTCCCTGCAGATGTGATAGGGAAGAAGGAGGAACCTGGCTTGTGCAGGTGCTTGTGAGGCCCTAGGTGCGTGAGTGATAGGGCAGGAGCAGGCCCCAAGCTTGAGCAGCTGCTTTTGATGTCCCGTGATGCCAAGTAGATGGTAGTTTAGAAGCAGGCCCCTGCCCTGTGCAGCTGCTTACATTCTCAGTGAGTAGTTGATAGGGCAAGAGTATGTAACTGGGTTGTGCAGGTGCTTGTGGTGTCACAGGTGGTTGAGTAGGTGTTAGGGCAGGAGCAGGCCCCTGGTTTGAGCTGCAGCATATGTTGTCAGTGGTGGAGCAGGAGGTGATAGGGCAGGAGTGCGCAGGTGGCTTGTGCAGGTGCTTGTGAGGTCAGTGTTGGCTGTGTAGCAGTTAGGGCAGGAAGCTGGAGGTGGCTTGTGGAGGTGTTTGTGATGTCCCTGGTGGGTGAGTAGGTGCTAAGGCAGGAGCAGAGCCCTGGCTTGTGCAGGTGCCTGTGATGTCAGTGCTGAGTGCTGAGGTGGTTGGGCAGAAGCAGGCCGCAGGCTTGCAAAGGTGGTTTTGAGGTGAGTGTTTTGTGAGGATGTGAGTGGGACTGAAAGGAGAGGTGGGTTGTGGAGGTGCTTGTGTTGTGGTATTTCTGTGGAGATGTGATGGGGCAGGAGGAGGCCCGTGGCTTGTGCAGGTGCTTGTGAGGTCGCAGGTGGTTGAGGAGGTGTGAGGCCAGGGGCCAGCCCCAGGCTTGTGCAGGTGCTTGTGAGGTCGTAGGTGCGTGAGGAAGTGCTAGGGCAGGAGGTGGCTTGGGCTGAAGGAGGTGCTTGTGATGTCCCATGCTGGCAAGGAGATGGTAGTTTAGGAGCAGGCCCCTGCCCTGTGCAGCTGCTTGTGTTGTCATTGGTGGCAGAGTAGTGGATAGGGCAAGAGGTTGCAGGTGGGTTGTGCAGGTGCTTGTGATGGGAGAGGTGGTTGCATAGGTGTTAGGGCAGGAGCATGCAGGTGGGTTGTGCAGGTGGTTGTGCTGTGACATGTGCCTGAGGAGGTGCAAGGGTAGGGGTAGGCCTGTGTTTTGTACAGGTGCTTGTGATGTCGTAGGTGTTGTGTTGGGTTTGTGTGGCAGGGGTTTGTGTAGCGGAGAGGGTGCTCTGGGATAGCATATTTCAGAAGGGGAAAGAAAGAGTGGTGGAAAAAGAAGGAAGGGGAGGTGCAGCGACGAGAGGAGTGGGATGTGCGAGAAAGAAGCCTGCGGAGCCTGAGGTGAGTGAAGAAGGAGAGGGAGGAGGCGCGGGGGAGCAGAGATTGCCGTGGAGGCCGTGCTGAGAGGGCAGGCTGTGTCCCTGCAGACCATGGAGGTTAATGGTGGATGAGAGATTCCCCTGCAGGCCGTGGAGGACGCGAGGGTGGAGCCGGTGTGTGGGCCCGAAGGCGGCCGTGAGTGCGTGGGAAAGGGCACGCTGGAGCAGGTGGTGGAGGCCTGGAGTGCGCGGCAAGGAGTGGTGATGGAGAAGGTCGTGGAGGGCTGATCCCCGTGAGAGGGATCCCAGGGTGGAGCAGGAGAAGAGTGTGAGGAGCCCTCCCCCTGAGGAGAAAGGAGCGTCAGAGCCAATGTGGGATGAAGTGCGTGCAAGCCCCATTCGCCGTTGCCCTGGGCCGCTGTGGGGAGGAGGTGGAGGTATGGTGAGCAAAGGTGAGGGCGGAAAGAAGGGAGGGGTGGGGGGAAGGTGTGTTTTTCAGATCTGGTTCTCTTTCTCCTTCTGCTAGTGTGATTTGCTTGGTAGGACATTAAATGGATGTGTTTTTTCTGCAAGTGGAGTGTGTTTTGCCTGTGAGCATAATTGTTGAGTGATCCGTCCGTGTCCTTGTGTGGACTCGTGAGCCTTTGGTTGTATTTTGTCCTCCGCATGCCGCCGTAGGGGAGGAGTGAGCAAGCAGGTGCATGGTGCTTTGTTGGTGGCTGGGCCTAAAGCACGCCGTTGGTGTTAGTGGGGGATAGGGTGGAAGGAGGCAGTTGGCTTGTTGCTGTGCTTGCGAGGTGAGATGGGCCTGCGTAGGTGGTAGGGCTGGAGCAGGAAGCTTTGATGTGCAGGTGCTTTGGGTGTCGCAAGTGCTTCGGTAGTTGCTGTGTCAGGAGCAAGGTCGTGGCTTCTGGAGGTAGGTGCGATGTCAGAGGTGGCTGAGGAGGTGCTAAGGCAGTGGCAGGCCCCGGCTTGTCGAGGTCCTTGTGATGTGTGTGGTGCCTAAGTCGGTGAATGGGAAGGACTGAAGAGGTGGCTTTTAGAGGTGCTTGTGATGTGAATGCTTGCTGGGTAGCTGTTAGGGCAGGAGCGTGCAGGTGGGTTGTGCAGCTTGTTGTGATGTCCTAGGTGGGTGAGTAGGTGCTAAGGCAGGAGCAGGCCTTGGGTTGTGCAGCTGCTTGGGCTGTGACTTGGAGCTGAGCAGGTGTTAGGGCAGGAGCAGGCCCCTGGCTTGTGCAGCTGGTAGTGATGTGGTGTTGGCAAGTCATTGCTAGGGCAGGAGGCAGTCCCTGGTTTGTGCAGCGGCATATGTTGTCAGTGGTGGAGCAGGAGGTGATAGGGCAGGAGTGCGCAGGTGGCTTGTGCAGGTGCTTGTGAGGTCAGTGTTGGCTGTGTAGCAGTTAGGGCAGGAAGCTGGAGGTGGCTTGTGGAGGTGTTTGTGATGTCCCTGGTGGGTGAGTAGGTGATAGGGCAGGAGCAGAGCCCTGGCTTGTGCAGGTGCCTGCGATGTCAGTGCTGAGTGCTGAGGTGGTTGGGCAGAAGCAGGCCCCTGGCTTGTGAAGGTACTTTTGAGGTGAGTGTTTTGTGAGGATGTGAGTGGGACTGAAAGGAGAGGTGGGTTGTGGAGGTGCTTGTGTTGTGGTATTTCTGTGGAGATGTGATGGGGCAGGAGGAGGCCTGTGGCTTGTGCAGGTGCATGTGAGATCCATGGTGGATGAGTAAGTGATAGGGTAAAAGAAAGCAGTTGGATTGTTCATGTGCTTGTGATGGAAGTGATGGCTGATGGCTCACTCACTCCCCCATGGTGGGATGGGAGAGAGAATCAGAAGGGTAGAAGTGAGAAAACTCATGGGTTGAGATAAAGACAGTTTAATAGGTAAAGCAAAAGCCATGGACCCAAGTAAAGAAAAATAAGGGATTCATTCACGACTTTCTCTTTTTCCTCTGCTAACTTCTTGTGCACCCCCAGCCTACTCACTGATGGGGCGGTGTGAAGAAAACGAAGTCTATCCCAGCCAAAAGCAGCACACCACGTACACGTGGGTGTGTCCCAGTGTGCGGCTCCCCATTTGGGAGGAGTGGGGGAGAACTGGACAGTGTCAGGGGAAGTTTGCCAAGGTGGGAGTTGGGGCCTCAAGCACATGACCTGTGTAGAGGGACTGAGGGACCTGGGCTTCTTTGGCCCAGTGGCATGGAGGCAGTACAGAAGTAGTCTGAGAGTGATTGAAGGATGGCTTAAGAGGTGATGGAGCTTTTCCTCGTAGTGGAAAAGAGCATGAGAAGGAAAGAATGCCACTAAGTGCAGCTTGGGAGGTTGAGACTGGATATGAGGAGAACGAAATGTCACTCCAAGGGCAGTGCTGTGGTCTAATCGGCCACCCTGAGGAAATCTGGAATAGTCCATGGCTTTGTGTTTGAAGGAACGTCCAGGGAGGACGGAGAGATGTCAGTAAGGGTAGTGAGATGCTCAGATGAGAGCAAGGTGGAGGAAGCAAGGCAGATGTCTACAGCTTGCAGGGAAGGAGGCCCAGGTGTGGGACACCATAGGACAGCCAGTGGTTATGCTGATCGAGGGCTCAGGCAAGGCTAAAAGCCGCCAAGAGAGCCGGGTCTTTCTCCCCTTGGCTGTGGCTGTTATCTCGACCGCCAAGGCCTACGAGGAGACGCTTTAACCTTATGGCACGAGGCCCTCATTCCCACATGCCCCACCCAGGAGAGACCCATAAGCGTTGTACCATAGTCCTGCACTTGGCATTGCACATCCCTGCATTGCAGTGCCCCAGGAAGAGCCCTGAGCAACATGTGAGGGACAGGATCTCCCTTCCCAGGGGCTGGGGGTCAGGGCTTGGCCCTTTGCCTTCAAGGAACACGTGAAAGTTTACTCAGAATCTGTTCCTTTACATCGCCTTTATCTACTTGTCATCACTTTCTCCTGTTTTCTCCTCTAAGCAGCCCCTGGGGAGGCTTTGTCAGTAATGTCCCTCAGCGGGACCCATTAAGGCTCCAAGAAACTTTGGAGCTGGCATCTGACTTTGACTTCTTGAGAGGTTTCTTCAACTTCCTCTCAGTGTCTGAGGTTCATGGACTCGGCATCAAAGACACCATGGGGCTCGTTAAAACACAAGAAGCCATGTCTCTTCCCATGATTTTCTGCAAGTGTTCAAGACCTGGGCAGCTAAGTGGAGAGGTTTCAGGAGTGCAGTTAAGAGACATAATCGTATGAACAGCTAGTAAAAAAAGAACTTCTCCTTTGAAGTCTTTCTTTTTTTACTTTTTTCCACTCACAGCAAAAGTGTTCACAACATTTTCCAATTGATACTGATGCAGAAGATTTCCTAATGAAATAGGAAAAGCAGGCTCCTTGAGGTCAGGCACTGCCTGGACAACATTCCTCCTCACCTCCCCAGCCCCACCCTTTCTCTCATGGGCCACCTGGGCCTCGCATCACTTCTCCTGACATCAGACTTCTCCACCCAAGTCTGCAGCTGGAGGTTACAGCCTCTTTTGCACCAACTCCCACCTGCTTTCCTTAGAGACCTGGCTGCACACAGGCACAGCAGGCTTTCTCTTCATTGCCACCAAACAGAAGGAAAGCATGCTAAAATTTAACAACCAACCAACCACACTCCTCAGCTCTGTGCTCCATTCAAGCTGCCTCCAGTGAGGTTCACCACCCACACGGGGTAACCTCACTGGAAATGTTTTAGACAGAGTGATAGGAAAGGATAGATATAAACAGAATGTAGGAGTTGGCTGAAGAGTCAATTAGACTGCTGAGAGACAAGGGCAGGCTTGTAACTCCCTGAAGCTCAAAGCAGCACCTGGGTGGTTGAGAGGGATCTGGCTGAGCAAGGAGTAAGGGGAGAGTGGAACAGGAGAGCAATGGAAAGGGCACAGGTCCAGATAGTCTGCTGAGAAGATGCCTTTAGTCCTGGTCGTTTCATCAGGACAAGTGGAAAGATTTGGGAGATTAAATACAGAGTATAATGGCCAGAGTCTCAGCAATGCAAGTACAAGGGAAGGTGAATATTTCTTCTCCTGCGATGAATATACTTCCTGGAAATTCCCATTTTGGCATGGTAAGAAAACTTTGTCATTTGAGTAAAAGTATTCAGTTATCTCAGCTGGTGAAAAGGTGCTCATGTGCTTTTTACAAGTTGCAAGCAGTTCTTCCTCTTTCCAGGCAGAGCTCAGCTGTCTGACCATGGACATGAAGTGCCACTTGCAGAGGTGCCACTGTAGGTGAGGTGTTTGCCTGGGACTGGCTGCTGTCAGACAGGGCAGGAGGTCTCCTGCAGAAGACCAGAGCCCCTCGGAGGCTGCTGATAGAGGCCGGGCAGAGGGTCCCAGGGCACCTGAACTGGCACCGGGCGCCTGTGTCCCTGTGACTGAAGGCATCTGTGTCCCTGTAGCTGCATCCCAGATCCGTTTGGGAAATGGCTTTTCCTTCTAAAAAAAGAAAAGGTCACAAAATCCCCCCAAAGACTGGTGTATTAAATCAGAATGAACCAAAACAAGGAGGACAAGAACACAAAGAATTTCAAAAGATGAAAATTATACTAAACTATTTCTGCCCTTTAGATCTTTTTCTTTACTTCTTCATTGTTTTGGTTTTTATGTCAAAATTGTCTGACCATTTCTATCATAATCAGGCCTGCAGCGTTAAAAGAGAGAGGTCTGTAGTCCAACCGTCTGTTCAAAGCAGGGTCAGGTATACATTCAGACCTGGTTGTTCAGAGCTTAATCGAGTTGGGTCTTGAAAACCTGCAAGGACGGAGGACTGTACCTTCTCCCAGGGTGACCAGTGCTTGTTCCAATGCATGGCTGGCCTTCTGGTGAAAAAGGTGAGGGCTCCCTTGCTGTGAGGTGCCCCTCAGCCATGCCTTCTCCAGGCTGAACAAGCCCAGGTTCATCAGCCTTTCCTCACAGGGAAAGTGATCCAGCCCCCTGAGCATCTTCAGGGCCCTTCACTAAACCCGCTCCAGCTTGCCAACACCTTTCCAGCACTGGGGTTGCGGAAATTGGACCCAGTGTTCTGGATGTGGTCTAACAAGTTCCACGTAGAGGGGGAGAGTCCCTTCCCTCCATCTCCTGGCCGTGCTCATGGTCATAGAGCCCAGGGCCCTGCTGGCCTCCCTTGCTGCCAGGGCACGCGGCGGCCTCCTGTCCAGCTCCCTGCCCACCAAGACCTTTCCCACAGAGCTGCTCCCCAGCCAGGCAGCCCCCAGCCTGTGCCATTGCCAGGGGGAGTCCCCTGCAGGGGCAGACACTGGCACTTGTCCTTGTGGGACTTCCTGAGGTTCCTGTCAATATGTGCTCTCCTCCTCCTTGAGCCCTTTCACTGAGCAGAGGCCTGGGAGACCTTTTTAGCAAAGACTAAGGCAAAGGCGGCATTGAGTGCCTCAGCCCCGTCTGTGTCTGCTGTTATGAACCCCTTCTCATCATTCAGCAGCCTGTGCCTTGTCCAGCCTTTTACTGCAAACACAGTGGCTGAAGCTCTTCATTTGGCTCTTGATGTCGCCTGCAGCCCCCATCAGCTCCAGGTGAGCTTTGTCTTTCCTAAACACAGACCTGCACGCTCAGGTCATCTTTCTAAATTCCTCCTTCATAGCCTGTCCTTGCTTCCACCTCCTGATCGTTGTGTTAGGGCTCCAACCTGTGACCCGTTCCTGCACCAGCACAGCCCCACTGCCCAACACATGCTCCCATGGCCCCCCTCATCGGACACTGCACAGGACAGGGTGTGTTTGGGGTGGGGAAACGTCCCCCACCAGAGTCCCCATAGCAGCCCTCAGTGTCCATCCCCACCAGGCCTCCTTCTTTTGCAGCCCCCCAGTGCCTGGCCCCAGCCAAGCCCCAACCGTGTCCCACACAAGGGTTCACAGACAGCCCTGCTCTGGGGTCTGCCAAGGTCTGGGTAAGAAGAGAGGCCCTGCTCCCTAGAGAGCCTTCCCCAGGTGAGTGTGTCCGTGCTGGCCTGGCCGGCTGTTCCTGGCTCCCTCCCCATGCTCCCTGCAGGGCCCCAAGCTTGTGGTGCTACTCTGCAGGGGAGGCGGGTGGTGGTGCCCAAAACCCACAAGGAGACAATCCCAGGCAGATCCCTGCTGATCTTTCAGGGATCACGTCCCGGGGTACTGGGCATGTACATGTGAAGGCTCAGCCCACGCCCATTCCCAAACTCATGGCCCCATGTCCTCCACCCCTCAGCCCACGGAGAACTTGAGCGCAGCAGTACAGCTTTGTAAGTGGAAGTTTCTGCAGCCTCTCCTTCACTTCAGCTTTGGAAGAAGAGCCCAACCTCCAGACACTGGCCCTGAGGAAACACCCTTTTATTGCAGAGATGTGAGACAGGAGGCCAGCTGTACCGTAGTGCCAGACACAAGTACAAAGGCCTCTGGGTCAGACAGGCTGGGTTCATGCCCCTGGAGAAGTGGTGTGGATGCAGACATTCCTGCATAAACTTGGTTATCACAGATAAAATGCCCAAAGCACAGGAGGTTCCCGAGGTACATTGGAAACCACTTGTGAAGAGACACATGCAGCTTACTGCTGCTGACAGAAGAATAATTGAATCAGTTTCTTCAGGGTGTCTTTGAGCTCATTGTTCCTCATGCTGTAGATGAGGGGGTTCACTGCTGGAGGTACCACCGAGTACAGCACTGCCAGCACCAGGTCCAGAGCTGACGAAAAGATGGAGGGGGGCTTCAGATAGGCAAACATGGCAGTGATCAAAACCAGGGAGACCACAGCCATGTGAGGAAGGCACACGGAAAAGGCTTTGTGCTGTCCGTGCTTAGATGGGATCCTCAGCACAGACCTGAAGATCTGCACATAGGACAGCAGAATGAAAACAAGGCACCCTGAAGATAAAGAAAAACCAAAGAGAAGCAGCCCAGCTTTCCTGAGGTAGGAGTGTGAGCAGGAGAGCTTGAGGATCTGGGGGATTTCACAGAAGAACTGATTCAGTGCATTGCCTTGGCAGAGTGGTAGTGAAAATGTATTGACAGTGTGCAGCACAGCATAGAGAAACCCACTGCCCCAGGCAGCTGCTGCCATGTGGACACAAGCCCTGCTGCCCAGGAGGGTCCCATAGTGTAGGGGTTTGCAGATGGCAACGTAGCGGTCATAGGCCATGACAGTGAGAAGACAATACTCCCCTACCATCAAGAAGAGAAAGAAAAAGAGCTGTGCAGCACATCCCAAGTAGGAGATGGCCCTGGTGTCCCAGAGGAAATTGGCCATGGCTTTGGGGAGAGTGGTGGAGATGGAGCCCAGGTCAAGGAGGGAGAGGTTGAGAAGGAAGAAGTACATGGGGGTGTAGAGGCGGTGGTCACAGGCTACGGCGGTGATGATGAGGCCATTGCCCAGGAGGGCAGCCAGGTAGATGCCCAGGAAGAGCCAGAAGTGCAAGAGCTGCAGCTCCCGTGTGTCTGCGAATGCCAGGAGGAGGAACTCGGTGATGGAGCTGCCATTGGACGTTAGCTTTCTCTGAGTGTGGGGCACTGTCGAAGGAGGAAAAGACAGTGACAAGTTAGGGTAGACTTCTCTGAGCAAAAGCAAAGCCATTTCTCTTGGACTCCCCTTCATGGACCCACCCCCACCCCTCAGCTACACACCCACCCTTTTTGTTTTCTAGGAGACCTTCAGCTCTGTGGCTCAAGCTCTGGTTCGTGCTGGCTGAGTGTGCCGTGGGGAGCAGGGCCTTTGCCCAGTGGCTGCCAAGGAGTCAGCCCTGCTGTGCAGCAGTGGGTTCATGGGAACAGTGGGGGCAGGGGCCAGACCTGGTGTTTGAACTTTTCCAGGTTAAACTGCTCCTAACACAAAAGAGCTTGTCAGTATCTGCACTCCCAGTGCTAAGAAATGGGTATGACAGCAGGCAGTTTGAGAGGTTATTTTTAAAGCATTGCTCCATCTCACCTGTGGACTGTTCTTGGAAGTCAGAAACCCTCAGCATTTCTGCCACACTCAGGGAGAACGGAGTGAGCCCTGCGAGGCAAGATGATTGCCTGTGGCTTCGTGCAGAGTGAGAGGAGCTGGTCTGTCTCTGCGTTTTGTTTCCAGCTGCCCTGTGCTTACTCCTTCATGACATGGAGTAGGATCTCACTCCCATGTTACCCTGAAAAAAATCAGACACTGCTGAGAGCAGAAAGATCCACTGCAGACAAGCAGATGTCTTACCCTTTCTCAAGATCACAACACCCCACTTCTAGCCCAGGACAGACATTTATGCTCGTTTCAGCAACCCAACAGCATTTCCTCCATTGTAGCATCCCTGCGCTTCTCCGTGAGGCTTTCAGATAACCCACAGATGCTATGAGAAAGATTTGCATTCTAGAGGGCAGCTCACAGCTTGGAAGGACACCCCAAGGAGACAGCCAAATGTCCTAAGCATGGCATCTGATTAAGGGAGAGTCAGCTCATTCCCTAGCTCCACTGACTGCACTGCCCACAGCCCCCCAGGTCAGAGGAAAGCTGGGACCCTTCTTCCCATGGACACACCCACAAGATAAATGACTCTGCAGCTGAAACTCCCATTTCCAGAGAGCCTGACAGCAATGCCAAGAGCAGCCAAGAGAGGCAAGGAGAGAGACAGACTGGCGCTCGGGAAAGATTTTCCCTTTATGCAACTCTGCACAATACCTCCCAGATGGTGATAACGCAGGACAGTATCCCTCAGCCTCATTGATGGTCAGTGGGAAATGGGCATGTGGCAGCAGAGATGCCTGTCACCTCTTCTGCGGGTCAAGTGGACAAGGAGGAGACTCCCGCCCTAGACCCCACAGCAAGGAGGGCCGAGAGCTGTGCTGGGTGACGGACGAGAGATGAGGGGGGTTGCTCAAGGAAGGCATCTGCACTGCAGGGGGTGGCCAGGAGGTGCCCAGACCTTCCCGGCAACAGGGTTTCCCTTAGCAGTTCCCTCTCTCCCTGCTCGTGTCTCTGCTGCCTGGAGGTGTCCCTGCCGGGAGCTGTTTCCTGGGCTCCATGTCACCTGCCTGTCAGTGCTCACAGACCTCGCTCCAGCCCCTGTGCTCCCATCTCTTCCCTGCAGCCTCTCCCTGAGTGCAGGGACTAAAGAGTAGCTGAAAAACCCTGATGAAACTTGAAAGGTGATGCTGGTGTTATCTGTAGCCTCCAGAGCTGGAAACGGAAACACAGATTCAGGAAAGCTCCTTATCTTTACAGTAATGCCTGCTTTTACCTTCCAGTCAAAAAGTCCCCCCAGAAATGTCCTGCTGCCCACTCAGCCAGCCAAGAGGAGAAAAGTCAAAGGGCAGACACCTTTCTTTTGAGGTAACCCCTGCCTTGATGTCCGTCTTGAAAAGTCCTGAGGATGATCTGGAGCTGTGAGCAGCCCTGACCCATGCAGCACCCTCTCGACAGCACAAGGACCTTGCCCTGCCCTGCCGGGGGTTGCTCCTTCTACCCACAGCTTCTCCCTGCAGTGCTGTGCGGATCTCCTGGGCAGGCTGAGTGCAGACCCTGGCAGGCAGCAGAGTCCCTGCCCCAGCACACAGCCCCCTGGGGCGAAGGGACCCTGCTCTGAAGAACAGCCCTGGGCACCCATGCCTGCACACCTGGCTTCACAGTCCTGCAGCTGTCCCTGAGAGAAGGCAGCGGTCATACCCTGTCCTCTGACGGTGCAGCAGGAAAGCCCTGCTCTGCAGCACGTCCTCCTCTTCTCCACTAGAGAAGCTGTCAGAATCCTCCTGAAAGATCCCACAGGCTGTGTGATGTGCCAGCTTTAAGAGATCCCTCCAGGAACTGCAGCTGATTTGCCCTGCAGCCAGAAACATACCGTGTTAAGGACTGTGAAGATTTCTCTCCCCGTGAGCTCTCAGCATCCTCCCACCACAGATTGCCTCTAACCTCTCTCTGCCTTGCTCCTCTCCCCTCGGTGCCTGCAGGCAGTGCCCTCAGCCCTGCTGCGCTTTGCAGAGGAGCTACTCTGGGGCAGAGCTGTCTCTCTGCAGTGCTGCCCACTTGCCGTGAGCTCCCTCTGTCCCAGGAGCCCAGCCCAGCTCAGCAGCAGAGGACCAGCCCAAGGCAGCACTTTCTCTGCCCCCTCTGGGCTCCCTCAAGGTGTCCCTGGAGCTCCAGGGGAACCTGCTGTGAAACAGGCTGAAGCAATCCCTGATGTTCCCTCCCTCAGCTGGGGAGAGACACTTCCTTCCAGCAGTGGCATTTCTCCTATTCGGAAAAGAGTTGGGCATGAGAGTCACCTTTCTGTGTCCCAGCATTAGCAGCATACGCAGACAGTGGCAGGGAGGAATCTCCTTTACCCCTGGTGAGAGAAAGGATTCCACTAAGTCAAGCGAGGCATCTCATCCTGGGTCTGTAGTCGTGGGGCTGGAAGGAGACTCAGGTCTCTCCCATGCCTGCCACAAACCCTCAGGAGCTGGGATTCCTCTTGCCTCAGTTCAGGTGTGCCTTTCTGTGATTTTAGAAAATAGGCATCTGCATGTGAGCTCCTTGTCTCAGCTCCCATGCAAATTAATGGATGCATACACCTGGTGACAGTGGAAGTATCAGAGGTGGTCCAAGATAAGTGCAGGCAAGTGGAAACTAACAACGGAGCAGTTCATAGAGAAAGAACAGCATCTGGGGGCATCACCTTGAAGGCTGGTGGGGAATTCCTCTGGCCAACAGCAGATGCCCACCTTGAGGAAAACTGCACTTTTCCCTACTCATGATGTTCAGGACAGCCTGTTGAGGGAGGCAGCTGGTCAAATGGATTCATGTGCCCTAGGGATAGCTCAGTCCTTTTTTAAAATGTTATTTCTCCATCAGCTGTATATACTCGATTGCTGTTGACTGTAATTTCAGTTGTCTCACGGACATCCCAACATTGCCTAACTAAATCCAGGGCAGCTACTCACTGGCCAAACACAGGCCTGTAGTGCCACAGAAGATGCCAGGGCTGTACAGCACAACTGCGTGTGGCTGGTCAGGACAGCAGAGGAGCTACAGGAAAGGCATCCCTGTCCAGAGAGGGTGGGTGACTGACACCCCAGATGGCATCTCAGACAGATTCAGTTTCTTTTGGCCAGCCACTCTCTCGCCACTGGAGTGAGGCAAGGTCAGACCCACCTCCATCCAGTAGATGCAGGGCAGTCCATGAACAGGAAGGACATCACGTCGGGATCTCCATTCGTTTGCCTACTCCTAAACTCTGCTGGTTCTTCTTTCAACAGTCCTTTACTCACCCTCTTGATGATACCCTCAAGGAACAGTCCAAGGATTGTCACAGTGTTCCTGGATCACAGGATGTCCACGCTCAAGGACATTTTCAGCAGCAACTGTCCTTCCTTGAGATCAGCTTGACATCCACCACAGGCCCTCAGGGGCTGCAGAGACCCCACAGACAGCAAAGCCCTCTCCTGCCAGGGTGCACATCCCCGGCCAGTTTCTCTCTGGCCTTGGGGAGAGCAGCGTTTCCTCTTTCTGTGCCTTTACTTTGCCATCTGCCGTCCACTCCAGCGTGGCTCTGGTCTCAGGCAGAGCATTTGCACCTCCTGGGTCTTGGGCACTCGGTACTGTGTTGGCCTGTGAGAAGCCTGAGCGTGTTCCCAGTTCCCTACCTGAGGCGATGCAGCCCAAAGGCGTACCAATGCCCTCAGCCTGGGGTACAGGCAGGAGGAGCTGGAGTCCCACGTGCCATCACAGAGTTTTGCCATCAGTGGAATCGATGGGGAGGAGTGGTGGGACAGCTCACACTGCTAGTGGTGCTGCAGTGGTGCATACAGGCTTCTGAGGAGAGATGGGCTGGAATGATCAGGAGGCAAATGTCCTCTGTGTGCAGGAGCTTCTCGTATGTATGGAGCTTCTCTATGGGATGTGGAATAGGTTGGGTGAGCCCTTGTGGGTGAGGGTCAGAGAAGAGACCTGCTGGTGTGATATCACGGTGGGAGACAAAGCAACTGCAATCAGGGTAAGGAATTGGACAAAGCCTCATGTAAGCAACTCAAGGAAGTCTCCAGATCAATGACCTCAGGTCTCATTAGGGCCTTGAGAGACCCTGACACTCACTGGAAGGGAAGCAGAGCAGGATGCCTACTGTCCAGCAGGTGTCTGGGGTCTCTTGGTAAAACCTCTTTGCACCGATGCCAGGTGGGCAACCAAAGGTGATGCTCACCTCAATCTGATCTTTGCAAAAGAGGGAGTGCTGATCAGGGATGTGAAAACGAGTGTGAGCCTTGGCTGTAGTGACCATGAAATAGTGGGAGAAAATGGGCCAGGATGGCTGCCCTCATAATGGGGGCTTTAAACGAAGAATGATGGGGGAGGGAGAGAGTAACCAGCAGCCCAGTGAGGGAGTGACAGGCAACATCGTTTTGGTGGGTTGACCCTGGCCGGATGCCAGGTGCCCACCAAAGCCGCTCTATCACTCCCCCTCCTCAACTGGACAGGGGGAGAAAATAAAACGAAAGGCTCATGGGTTGAGATAAGGACAGGGAGATCACTCAGCAATTACTGTCACGGGCAAAACAGACTCAACTTGGGGAAAAATTACTTTAATATATTACTAGTCAAATCAGAGCAGGATAATGAGAAATAAAACCAAATCTTAAAACACCTTCCCCTCACCCCTCTCTTCTTCCCAGCCTTAACTTTACTCCTGATTTTCTCTACCTCCTCCCCGCCCCGAGTGGCGCAAGGGGATGGGGAATGGGGGTTTGGGTCAGTTCATCACACGTTGTTTCTGCCGCTCCTTCCTCCTCAGGGGGAGGACTCCTCACACTCTTCCCCTGCTCCAGCGTGGGGTCCCTCCCACGGGACAGTCCTCCACGAACTTCTCCAACATGAGTCCTTCCCACGGGCTACAGTTCTTCACGAACTGCTCCAGCGTGGGTCCCATCCACAGGGTGCAGTCCTTCAGGAAGAGACTGCTCCAGCGTGGGTCCCCCGCGGGGTCACAAGTCCTGCCAGCAAACCTGCTTCAGCGTGGGCTCCTCTCTCCACGGGGCCACGGGGCCACAGGTCCTGCCAGGAGCCTGCTCCAGCGCGGGCTTCCCACGGGGTCCCAGCCTCCTTCAGGCATCCCCTGCTCCGGCGTGGGGTCCTCCACGGGCTGCAGGTGGATATCTGCTCCACCGTGGACGTCCATGGGCTGCAGGGGGACAGCCTGCCTCACCATGGTCTTCACCACAGGCTGCAGGGGAATCTCTGCTCCGGCGCCTGGAGCACCTCCTCCCCCTCCTTCTTCCCTGACCTTGGTGTCTGCAGAGCTGTTCCTCTCACATCTTCTCACTCCTCTCTCTTGCTGCAACTGCTACTCCCCTGTAACTTCTTTTCCCTTTCTTAAATATGTTATCCCAGAGGCGCTACCCCTGTTGCTGATTGGCTCGGCCTTGGCCAGTGGCGGGTCCGTCGTGGAACCCACTGGCATTACCTTTATCGGACATAGGGGAAGCTTCTAGCAGCTTCTCACAGAAGCCACCCCTGTAGCCCCCCCCGCTACCAAAATCTTGCCACACAAACCCAATACAGGCACCTTCACTCCCTTGTACGTGAGCCAGGAGCTTACCAGCTCACAAGTTCACCACCGGGCGTGAGGCCTGTTGCTCCTTAGTCAGCCTGAACCAAAGTATGGCTAGGGGTCAAGTGTACCCGTCACATGCCCCATGAGCTGACCTTGCTCTCTTTTTGCAAGAAAGAAGAAGATAGGAGGACTCAGTTTGCAATATCTAAGCCAGCCAGTGGGAAAGAAAGAAGTAATTACATTGGGGGAGGGGAGTTGGAGGGGGGTCGGATTAGGAGAAGGAAAGAAGGGGCAAGTAATGATTTCGGTGTTAAAAAATTGGGAAACTGAGACCCAGCTTGTGTACCTTTCTTCTGAAGAAGGATCTACGTTTTTTTTTCAGAGGGGCTGACCCTATCAGACTAGCTTTCACAGTTCCCCTCTGCTAGAAAGCCCAGAGAACATGAGGGATGGGATTCATCTACTCGGGTTTAGACATGTCCTGTGGAAGGGCTTTATTCAGCTGCCCACTTCTCACTGCCAATATGGAGCTGCCCTGAGGAATCCCAGACATGCAGGAATCCCACCGTTCAGCTTGGCTGGGTAATGGAAGAGAGAACAGCGTGTTCAGAGTAAGTTTTCTCCCACTCTTGGGCAGGTGTGGCATTTCAACAGCTCCCACTTACAGGATCACAATTGTGTTGACGCTAAAGAAGGAAGAAAGCCAGGGAACGTTTTTACACTTTTCAACACCAGTCCTGTATTTCTTTAAGACACAGATTCCCTTCTCCCCCTTCTCACTCCACAAACAGTCCCAAGATTCTGCACTTCTAAAGATACAGCTGGTACACAAAATATGCGCTTACGAGTGGTCCACACTTCATCAAAAGAGATCCACAACCTGTTTATTCCTGGTGGATCTCAACTAGTATGAGTGCTCGATGCAGACCACAGTTTTTCTGAGTGCATTTCCTAGAGCCCCCTTGACCTCCCTGTTCCACAGGCTGTAGAGGAGTGGATTGACCATGGGTGTGAGGATGGTGTAGAAAAAGGAGAGCGCTTTATTGAGCTGCCTCAGTGAGGCTGTCCTGGGTATCATAGAGACAACGATGAGGGTACCATAGAAAACAGTGACCACGATGAGGTGAGAGGAGCAGGTGGAGAAGGCCTTCTGCCTACCCATGGTGGTTGGGATCCTCAGGATCACAGCTATGATGCAGATATAGGATAGCAATGTGAATACAAACAGGAAGACTACATCCAGGAAGCAGATGATGAAAGTAACCAGTCTAAGCGCCGTGGTGTCACTGCAGGCAAGCTCTAGCAATGGGGCAAAATCACAGAAGAAGTGATCAATTGCATTGGGACCACAGAACTGTAACTTGGAAAATTGTCCAGTGACTATGGAGACATTAGTAATCCTGCTAGCCAGGACCCAGCCGCCAGCTGGAGGCAGACCTTCCAGTTCATGAAGCTTGCATAGAGCAGGGGTTGACATATGGCCAAGTACCGATCATAGGACATGGTGGCCAGAAGGTAACACTCAGTACCTGCAAAACAGCCAAAGAAAAAGAACTGTGTCATGCAGCCTTGAGCAGAAATGCTTCTGTCCCTGGTTAGGAAGCTGGCCAGCAGCCTGGGCAGGATAGTGGAGGTATAGCAGATTTCCACACTGGAGAAATTCCCCAGGAAGACGTACATGGGAGGGTGAAGATGCCGATCTGCCACCACCAGCACAACAATGAGGATGTTGCCAAACACGGTCACCATGTAGATCATGAGAGAGAGGAGAAAGAGAGGCATCTGAAGCTTGGGGACATTACTCAGTCCCAGCAGGAGGAACTCCACTGGTGATGTCCGGTTGTCCCATTCCTCTTTCTCCATGAAGTGCTGTAGGACCTTCTTTTTCCCACTTGGCAGGAAGGGAAGCTGAGGAAGGGCATGCGCTTCTGTGTTTGTTGTAAAAAGGAGTTGGGAAGAAATCCCTGCCAGAAACAACATGGAGGTTTTCCCTCATTTGACTGAAATCACACTTGGTTTAGGAGCACTATTCCTAGTGAAAGGGTAGGAACAGGTTCTTCGAGAGGGCCAAACTGCTCTTCTTAGAAGAACCTCCTCTGATTAGAGAGACGAGTTGCCGCATTGAGGTGCCTGTTTCTGTGGAATGAAAGAGAATGTTCATTTGCTCACACTAGATTATGACACATGAAGGTATTCCCAGTAGTAGCTGGCATAGGCATTAGCCAAGTCCTACTTTCAAGCAACGGAAAGATGGGCCAGAGAGAAAAGCCCCGTCGTGCAAAAAAGCCTTTAGGGGAATGCATTGTGCCATAGATTGTTTCTTCACCCCAAGGAAGAATGGACACTGAACAGGATTAGTGGTCTCAACTCCCTGAAACATTTGCTTTCTGATGAGACAATTCTGTCCCTGGACAGTCCATCTCTTTCCACTGACCAAGAGTGGCCAGGAGTTACTAGCTGTGTTGTTGAAGGCACTGCAAAGGGTCTGTTAGACAGGAGACTTACAAGCAGATGTGAACTTGGGAGAGAAGGGCGGGGAAAACTGAATTCCGGAGAAGAGGTACCCAAGCCATCTAAGCCAAATGAAGAAAAGTGATGTTGCACGAGAAGGAGGGGAAAAGGACAGGGGTGATGATCATTTGCTGAACATGTTTTCCTCCTCACTTTCAATTTCTGGGTGCATTTGGGCTACCTCCCTGCAGCAGCACAGCAGCTGGACCTCAGCATTGCCATCTGAGTTCTCAGGGCTCCTTGTTCAGCATTGCAATGGAGACACAAGAGTGTCCTGAGGGTGAGTGGGGGCTGAGGCAGTGCAGGATCATGATCAAGCACAAGTTTCCAGTCAATGCCTGATACATGCCTGATTGCCTGCTCAGGGAACGTCCGTGGCTGAAAGAGAGAGCACTTTGCCCATGCCTCCTCTTTGGGCTTTCGTAACACTCAGGTCAGACAAAACACTGTCCCTGATCATTCCCTGCCTCAAACTTTATACCTTTTACAGTGAGTTGGAGATGGCCAAGGCAGGCACCTAGGCAGCCCAGAGAGTTCCTGGGATGGAGGGGCCCTTCTACTCAGTGATTCACCCCGCCTACACTGGGATGCATTGTTCCTGAAGGTGCTTCCATGGGGAGGGTGCTCCAGATTCACTGCTCTCTGTAAATCACATCCCGTGTGGATGGCTGAGAGAGAACTGTGAGAGAGCTGAGGGATTGAGATCGATCCCTAAGATACAAGCAAGATGGAGAAAGGGACAGAGAGAGATTAAGAGAGTGGAGAAAATGAGGGACGTGTATTGGCACACTGGCCCCAGACACTCTGCCCAAACCTCTTCATGTCCACTGAGGTGTGAGAGTGCCCATTAGCTGATGGCCCACAGCTCTGACTCTGCACTGACAACCATGCTGCCTGTATTTCTGTTCCGCAGTGTTAAGGACGCAGAGAGGGTATCTAGAGGAAAGAGTGAGCTGGAATAAGAAGACATGCAGGGTAGGACTGTACCAAGGCACATGGTCTCGCTTCCTAGTTGCCACTGTGCAAAGAGCCCCTGGCACATTAACCACACCTGCCTCAGCAAATCTAGCACCTACCTGTAATGCCCAGCATGACGTGACAACCTTTCCTCTGAGGGTAATGGAGAATGAAAGGCAAGGTCTGGGTGCCATCCTCTGCCTCTTCCCTGCTCCATCAGCCCCTTTCCAATTGTGCCTGAAGACCCTGACCCATGACTCAGCCATTGCTCTGCCCTTGCACTCTTCTGTCAGTGTCTCCTTCTGTGAGCCTTCAGCAGCACCTGGATGTCACCAGCTCTGAAACGCCTCCTGGGTTTATAGAAGAGTCTCCTGAAGGTTGCTCCTGCAGCTCAACACTCTCTTTGTGTCGCAGAAAGTGAGCACTGTGCAAGTGAAGCCCTGTGGGGATGAAAGCCCTGAGCTGCCCTCCCCTGGACCTCTACGCTCTTAGAAAGACAGAAATGAGCCAGGGGAATGAGCTGTGATCTCTTCAAACTCATGGAGCAGAACTACAATGAGATATGTGCCACAGCTCCTCCTTCCAGACTCCATGAATGGTCGGTGGGGAGGAAGGAGGCATTTCCTCTAAGCTGAGGAGACTGGCAATGTGGGACAGGATGAATCACCTGCAGGGGTGCCAGGCTCTGCCCGTTGAGGAGAGAGGAAACCCAAACCTTTCCCAGAGGCAAAGGAACCTAACTTGCTGGGGACTAAAGTGAGCTCAGCTACTGATCTAGACTGCCGGTTAGGATTCCACCCTCCTGCAATAGTGCACAGGGTTCTCCTTTGCTCCTGCTTGTCGCAAATGGGTGACTGAGATCGCTTAAAGAACCACTGTATTAGCAAAAGTGGTTTTAATATGATGTTGTAAAAGTGCAACTTAACAGAGTTCGATGGCAAGGTTCACTCTATTACTGTACGGCACAATCATTTGAACAATGTTTAAAACTACCAAGGCACAAATCCAAGTTACCAAGGCACAAATCCAAGTTACCAAGACAAAATCGAAGTTACCATACTACAAGGTTATGGGCAACATCGGTCACTTACCAAAGATCTGCAGTTGGTAAGAGGTCTCTCTGCCTCGAGGAGCAGCCTTGAGAGGCGTCCCAGCTCAAGGGGAGATCACTGCCATGCAGGGAGGCTGCTTAGCCGGGAGAGCTCAAAGAAGGCTCGCTTAGGCTGTCATATTTATGGAATAAAATGGTTGTCTTGTAGTCAAATTACATGTGATGTGAAAGGTATGCATGAGACTCCTCGTACCCACAACTTTCTTTGTGCCTTGACAAATGAGTCTTGGAAAAGCCACCCGCTATTCATGTGTTAATCACATGATCGATGTTCCAAGCTCACATGCATCGATGCTCACTGTGTCACTCTGCTCCTTTGTGGGTTTTCAGAGAACAGATTGAAACTAGAGGAGTTCTTGGCCCATTTATGGCTCAGGCCTGTACCTCCTTTGGAGCCTGTACCAAACTACCACTGGTTTGGTTAAGGGGTCGAGTGCATCCATCACAGGCTTTAGGTCAAGGGGAGCAAGAGGACATGATACCTCTCAGTTCTGTTGACTTGCACCTCATGACAAGTGGACTCCTCTGTCTCTCCACCGAAAGCAAAGGGAGAGAGGGACCCTGGGACGTCATTTAGGGTAAGCGACTGCACAGAGCATGGTCTCCAGGGAAGTCAGACTTGGTGGTCAGGGCTGGGTCCAGGGGGGTCTTGAGAACCTCGAAGGATGGACATTCCCTAGCCTGCCTGGGCAACTTGGTCCAATGCCTGTCTGTCCTCACGGTCAATGTTCTTCCTGTTCCAGATCAGAATCTCCCTCTTTCAGGTTGTGATCATGTCTTTTGTCTTCCTGACGTGCGCCTCTCTAAACAGCCCAGCTCTTTCTTTTCAGTAACCTCCTCTTAGGTTCTGCAAGGCTGCTAGTGCATTCTTTTGAAGCTGTCTCTTCACCAAGCTAAACAAGAGCCACTTTCCTCAGCTTGTCCTCACAGCTCAGCTACTCTATGCCCTGACCATCTTAGTGTCTCTGCTGAGTTCATGAAAGTTTATAAGTGTTTTTCTTGTACAGGGGTGGTGGGGTGCCAGATGCAGTATTCTGGATGTGATCTAATGAGTGCTGGTCTAATGAGTCTGCCTATTGCCTACTCTCCTGTTGATACAATCTCAAGTGCTGTTTGCCTTCCGTGCTGTCAGGACTCACTGCTGAATCAAGTCGGACCTACTGTTCCCCAAGGTCTGCAGGTCCTTTTCAGCAGGGTTGCTACCGCAGTCAGTCAGTCTCCTCTATCTAGCACCATTATAGAGGGTTAGTCTGTCCCATGTTTCCTTCTGTCAGGACAGATCAGGGCATTTCTTTTTGGCCTATTCTACCAACACCAATGGAATTGGCATTGCTGTCTAGCTCCCTTGACATGGCAATCTGCCCATTGAACAAATTGACTGCATCCCTCCGGTTTTGTGTCATCCCAAAACTTGACAAGGTCCATCCTTTATACTTCTCAGGTCATTGGTAAAGCTACTGAAGAGGAGAGGTCTCAGAGCAGGCTCCCAAAGAGTTCTGTTTGTAGCTGGCCTTTGGGTAGAGTACGGACCATTCCCCATTACCCTGTGGGACCACTAATCCAGCCAGTTCTTCATCCCATCTTGTATACCATCCAGGCCCTAATGTCCCAGGTTGGATACAAGGACTTCTGAGGACCAGGATGGTCAGAGAGACTCTTTCTCCAGGCCTTCAGGCTGAGGTGACACTGGCTACTGAGGGGTTTACAAGTGGTTTGTCTTCTGTGGAGACCAGTGACGAGTGGCGTTCCTCAGGGGTCGGTATTGGGACCGGTGCTGTTTAACATCTTTGTTGGCGACATGGACAGTGGGATTGAGTGCACCTCAGCAGGTTTTCCAACGACACCAAGCTGTGTGGTGCAGTCAACACTCTGGAGGGAAGGGATGCCATCCAGAGGGACCTTGACAGGCTTGAGGGGTGGGCCTGTGCGAACCTCATGAAGTTCAACAAGGCCAAGTGCAAGGTCCTGCACATGGGTCGGGGCAATCCCAAGCACAAATACAGGCTGGGTGATGAGTGGATTGAGAGCAGGCCTGAGGAGAAGGACTTGGGGGTGTTGGTTGATGAGAAGCTCAACATGACCCGGCAATGGGTGCTTGCAGCCCAGAAAGCCAACCGTATCCCGGGTTGCATCAAAAGAAGCATAATCAGCAGGTCGAGGGAGGGGATTCTGCCCCTTTACTCTGCTCTCCTGAGACCCCACCTGGAGTACTGCGTTCAGCTCTGGGGCCCACAACAGAAGAAGGACATGGACATGTTGGGGTCCAGAGGAGGGCCACAAAGATAATCAGTGGGCTGGAGCACCTCTCCTATGAAGACAGGCTGAGAGAGTTGGGGTTGTTCAGCCTGGAGAAGGGAAGGCTCTGGGGAGACCTTACAGCAGCCTTCCAGTAGCTAAAGGGGCCTACAAGAAAGCTGGAGAGGGGCTTTTTACAAGGCCGTGTAGTAATAGGACAAGGCGTAGTGGCTTTAAACTGAAAGAGGGTAGATTTAGGTTAGATGTAAGGAAGAAGTTCTTCACTGGGAGGGTTGTGAGGCACTGGAACAGGTTGCCCAGAGAGGTTGTGGATGCCCCCTCCCTGGAAGTGTTCAAGGCCAGGTTGGATGGGTGCTTTGAGCAACCTGGTCTAGTGGAAGGTGTCCCTGCCCCTGGCAGGGGGGTTTGGAACTAGGTGATCACTAAGGTCCCTTCCAACCCAAACCATTCTATCATTCTATAATTCTTCCAAGTCTTCAGCAAAACAGACATCAGGAGATCCTTCTGTTTTATCTCCCCTCAGGCCTACTTCTCTGCTTTGCTTCATGGACTCAGTTCAACTCCTCTTGAAGTTTGGGGGATGTCAGAGGCCAGAGGGAATTAACCCAAATGACCCTGATCAGCCTTAGCTGAGGCCTCTGTCCACAGTCATGGGCCTAGGAGCTCTAGGCGTTAAGTCCCTACCCTACCCTATGCTGTAGAGTACTGGTCTCCAGATCAGCCTCTGACTCTCCCATGCCATGCCCATGCCCATGCCCATGCCCATGCTCTTGTCTGGCCACGGAGCCCTTTGATCTGGACCTCAACTGCAGACTGTCTTCCTGGCTTGATCTTGGCACTGCCTTATCACTGTGGGCCTGCTTGGTGATCACTGGACCTGAACCGCATCCTAGTCAATGGATTGACTTCCTGGCTTGACTGCAGGCCACCATCCCCAGGCCTGTCCTGCTTGCCTTGCTCAGCTACTGTGGGGCTGGGGCCTGGCTGGAGAGGCACCTGTGCTGCCAGCCATGGTGTCTCCCTCGGCTCCCAGCTTGTCTTCCTGTAGGGAGTAGCTCTGCTCTTGTTGCTTCCTGACAGAGGAGTTCTCCTCTGTCCAAGTATAGACATCTTTATTACAATACCTGCTCCTGACCTCATCGTCTAGCTCACAGCAGGAAGAAAATATCCCCCAAATACCCCCAAAGGTATTCAGGAAGTATAACTTATCCCACTTAATGTGGACAGCTGAAATCACTCTAGAATCGTCTGTTTCTCTCCATGGACCATCTTTCTACCTCCAGATGAACGCATGGTCCTCTTGGCCAATGGAAGAAAGATTAGAAAGGAGGTGACTTATCAGAGGTGCTGTGCACAGATGAATCCAAAAGCAATAGTCTAAATGAAGGTCAAAATCTTAGGTCTGAACTTAAACTATAGTAAGATCTAAGCTCACATCTAATCTCTGATTTAGGCATCTGATCTGAGGCCTTTTTCTGTGGTCAGTGGAGAGAGAGCTGTTAAGTGGTGAGCATATAGTCACCCACCTTTGGACGTGATCAGTCACAAAAGGGAATTTTTTCTCTTCCCATGGGTAGCAGAAGGAACCAAGAGGAGTGGCTCAGAGAAGGTGATTTGGGAGAGGTTCATCTCAGATAGTTGTAAATGTCTGCACAGAAGCCATTGGCAATGAGTCAGTCTCATAAATCAAAAGACGAAGGTACTTTCAAGGTAAAACTTCTCTGAGCTGACTGAAGCTGGTTTTGGCTTCAGTTCACTGGCAACCCACGGAACATGTACTAGCCTCCTGGCTGTGCAAAAGAAAGAAGATTTTGAAGTCGATGAGAATAGTTCTTTGTTCATTTAATGAAGTGCTCAAAGTGAACTTGGATGCTTCTTTTCTTTATTTATGCGCATTTTCAATTCAGTCACTAAAAAAATAATGAAATCCATTATTCATCCAGCTCAAGTGCCAGGGAGGTGGATAGGTATTTAGGGGATTCTTATCCACAGAAGAAAGTGTGGTCTTTATTGTCCACATCCATTACAGGGAGGAGACCCTGGTCCTCAGGCCATGCTACTCATAGTGCATAACTCCTATGTCTCCTGGGTCTCATCTGGCCTATGAGGATTCCCTTGCTACAGGAAAGACATTGAGGTGCTGGAGCGCCTCCAAAGAAGAGCAACGAAGCTGGTGAAGGGTCTAGAGCACAAGCCTTCTGAGGAGCGGCTGAGGGAACTGGGGTTGTCTAGTCTGGAGAAAAGGAGGCTTCAGGGGAGACCTTATCGCTCTCTACAACTACCTGAAAGGAGGTTGTAGTGAGGTGGGGGTCAGTCTCTTCTCCCAAGTAGCAAGCGATAGGACGAGAGGAAATGGCCTCAAGTTGCGCCAGAGGAGGTTTAGTTTTGGATATTAGGAAAAATTTCTTCACCGAAAGGGTTGTCAAGCATTGGAACGGGCTGCCCAGGGAAGTGGTTGAGTCACCATCCCTAGAGGTATGTAAAAGACGTGTAGATGGGGCGCTTAGGGACCTGGTTTAGTGGTGAACTTGGTAGTGTTAGGTTTACGGTTGGGCTCAATGATCTTCAGGGTCTTTTCCAACCTAAATGGTTCTATAATCCTATGATCATTTCAGAAGCATCTCTTCTACACACCCACAGAGCCATTGCAATGGTCTCCTTCCAATTTCCCTTGAAGCCTTCTCTTGACTAGGATGCCTACAGTACCATAATCTCTATGTTACTTGTAATACTGGAATTAAGACATTCCAATAAGTTCCTGATGCTTGTAGTCATGGAAAACTCCTTTTGAGTCTGAAGGAGAACAGACTCAGCAACAAAGTTGTTTGGCAACAAAAAGGAAAAAGAGAGGAAAGGGGAAAAAAGGGGCCATCTGAGTGTAAACAGGTTCTGGTCAGTAGGCTTCTCTGACGGGGCCCTGCACTTGGTCACTAGCCTGTGTCCTGTGTTCTCATTAGAGCCTATTTCCAACTACCTCCGGCGCGGGTGCATTCTCTGTTCTTAGTGGGCATGTGTGAATGGCAGTGAACTTCAAGCTAGACTCACCGGTGAGTAGGTTACGAGGTCTGTGTTGCAGCAAGTGGAGCAGGGCCGCAAACATCCTGGACTCCAATGCCTGGGTGCATGCACAGGGGAGACCAGGAGCATCTGAGTCCAGGTGCTGGATAGAATGAGTGCCTAAGGCACACCTGGGTCTTCTCCTAGAGAGACTGATGGGCTGGAGAAGGCTTACTGGCTTCCTCCTTCCCACTGGCAGCACAAGACTCACAGGGTCCTGCTCACCATAGGCCTCAACGCTGCAAGAGCTGAGGAAGTTGCGGAGGAACAGCATGGTGCAACTTGGCAAAACGGGCTCTAAGTCCTTGCCAGGCCTGGCTCTCCAGACTGTACCTGCACAGATCGATCAGGATACACTTCTGCAGCTGCCACCGGCATTGGGTGGGCACCAGTGAGGACCCTCAGCTCCCTTCAGTCAGGGGAGCAGTCTCTGGAAGCAAGCCGTGTTGTAGAGGAAGAAGGTGGCCAAGGTGTCTGGGAGTCCCTATCAGAACCCAAGTGTGAAAGGAAAATGCTCTTGGTTTTGGCAGAAAGAAAAGTTCATCTGGAGTCGAAGTGTGGGTCAGATCTTAACTCGATCTTAACTAGTTCCCTCAGCCGCTCCTCATAAAGACTTGTGCTCTAGACCCTCCAGCAGCTTCATCGCTCTTCTTTGGACACACTCTGGCACCTCAGTGTCTTTCTTGTAGTGAGAGGCCCAAAAATGAACACTGTATTCGAGGTGCAGCCTCACCAGTGCCGAGTACAGGGGGACAATCAGTTCCCTAGTCCTGCTGGTCACACTATTTCTGATACAAGCCAGGATGCTATTGGCCTTCTTGGCCACCTGGGCACACTGCTGGCTCATCTTCAGCTGGCTGTCGACCAACAGCCCCAGGTCCTTTTCCACCAGGCAGCTTTCCAGCCACTCTTCCCCAAGCCTGGAGCATTGCATGGGGTTGTTGTGACCCAAGTGCAGGACGCAGCACTTAGCCTGGTTGAATCTCATACAATTGGCCTCAGCCCATCAATGCATCCCTCTGTAGAGCCTTTCTACCCTCAAGCAGATCAACACTCCCGCCCAGCTTGCTGTCATCTGCAAACTTACTGAGGGTGCACTCGATCCCCTCGTCCAGATCATTGACAAAGTTATTAAACATGACTGGACTCAATACTGAGGCCTGGGGAACAACCCTTGTGACCGGCCGCCAGCACTGGATTGAACTCCATTCACCACAACTCTTTGAGCCTGGCCAGCCAGCCAGTTTGTTACCCAGCAAAGAGTACACCCGTCCAAGCCATGAGCAGCCAGTTTCTCCAGGAGAATGCTGTGGGAAACGGTGTCAAAGGCTTTACTAAAGTCCAGGTAAACAACATCCACAGCCTTTCCCTCTGCCACTAAGCGGGTCACCTTGTCATAGAAGGAGATCAGGTTAGTCAAGCAGGACCTGCCTTTCATAAAGCCATGCTGACTGGGCCTGATCACCTGGTTGTCCTGTACATGTCATGTGATGGCACTCAAGATGATGTGCTCCATAACCTTCCCTGGCATCGAGGTCAGCCTGACAGACCTGTAGGTCCCCGGATCCTCCTTCTGGCTTTTCTTGTAGATGGGCATCTGTACTGGTTTTGGCTGGGATAGAGTTAAAATTCTTCATAGGAGCTTGTACAGGGCTATGTTTTGGATTTGTGCTGGAAACAGTGTTGATAACTCAAGGATGTTTTAGTTATTGCTGAGCAGTGCTTACACAGAGTCAAGGCCTTTTCTGCTCCTCACACTGCCCCACCAGCGAGTAGGCTGGAGGTGCACAAGAAGTTGGGAGGGGACACAGCTGGGACAGCTGGCCCAATTGCTCAAAGGGATATTCCATACCATATGATGTCATGCTCAGTAATAAAACTAGGGGGGAGGTTGGTGCGGGTGCTGCTGCTGGGGGACTGGCTGGGCATTCTGTCAGCTGGTAGCGAGCAATTGTTTTCATTTGCATCACTTTTTTTTCTTGGGTTTTATTTTCTTCTCTCTTTGTTTTATTTTCCTCTTTTCCTTAGAATTCTTTTTAAAATTTCTTTTCAATTATTAAACTGTTTTTATCTCAATGCATAAGCTTCTTTCTCACTTTTACCCTTCCGATTCTCCTCTCATCCCAGAGCGGGGAGTGAGCAGCGGCCGTGTGGTGCTTAGTTGCTGGCCAGGGTTAACGACAACAATGGTTTGAGTGGAGAAACATTGCTCAGAGGATCTTCTCAATTTGTATTGGCATAGTTTATATCTCTACAACCTATGTGTTGTGATTGCTGCAGGGCCATTTGCAACCCCTCACACTACTGTGCTCCTACTGCTGTAGGTGACTGAGCTTGAGCTTTTGCTCAAATACAGCAAGCAGCTTAGTCTCAGAAAGTTTTCTGGACGAACCCAGTGCAGAGATTCCCCTATGCCAGACTAGAGGCAAAGAACACGCCGGGCATTTGGGATCTAAGACTAGCCTGAGCCCCAAGCTAAAATGTCAATGCAAACATGGAGCACTGCCCTATACGGAACTTCCCATTTGACTCCTTGTGTAAGTGCTACCCATTGTGCCCTGGGACAGAGCCTGAGGGGACAACACAGTCTGTGGAGAAGCTTTGTTTCACTCCTTCAAACCCTCCCTCTCCTCCCCCCTCTCCTCCCCTTGCATTTGGAATCATCCTGGGTCTGGAGCCATCTGCTCTGCTCCTTTCTAGGTCTACAAACAAATGTAAAGATGAAGGGAAAAACATCAGTCTTTATTGCATAGATTCTTCTTGTGCTTCCTTCTGTTAGATAAGTATTTTGATGTTAAAAAATAATAATAAATCAGAGATTTGAGACTTGAATAGTGAGTTTCATCTACTTTGCTGCAGGTGCCTGTGAGAACTTGTTTTCCCAAGGCTCCCTCTGCTGTCAGTGGAGACAAGAGAAAACGCTAGAGGCTGGGTCCTCCCAACCTATAACTGGCATGCAAAAGAAAGGTTACAAATCTCTTCCAGACACTCTTCTCTTGCTCTGCCTTTAGGTCAGGACATTTGATAGTCATAGCAATGAGCAGCTGTTTCGAAACAACGGCATTTCAGTGCAGACGGATGTCAGATGAGACTGTGTGGAACCATAATAAATTTCAGTCATTATTTTGAGTACTAAAGAAGGCAAGTTATACTTGGTCCCTCTTCTACCCCCTCCCCCTTTGCTGAAGAAACAGAGAGCAAGAAGCTGTGGAAGAAAGCAGGGCATTACAGAAGAGATACTTGACATTACTTCTTTTGAAATCAACAGATTCTCAGGGATTCCTAGTCCAAAAAGGCAAGTACTGAAAAGTAGAAAGAATAGCTTTCAACATACATGTTTGGTTTGGTTTGATTTGATTTGATTTGATT
Organism: Gymnogyps californianus; assembly: GCF_018139145.2. Lineage (NCBI taxonomy): Eukaryota > Metazoa > Chordata > Aves > Accipitriformes > Cathartidae > Gymnogyps > Gymnogyps californianus. The sequence continues at coordinate 2,890,714 of NC_059496.1, forward strand.
TTGATTTGATGTGGTTTAGCATTTGTGCAATAGAAGAGATCAGTTTGGCACAGAGGTGTCACAGATGCTTGCAACAGGTCTGAGTGAATTTGGAATTTCCCAGGAATGGGGTGAAATAGCTAACAGCCTCTTTAAAATCTTCTGTCCTGGAGAAAGAATCCTTTGTGAGTGTTTGAAAAAGGTAGAAAGAAGGCAGGAAATGCTCTGAGACTCTAACTGAAATGTACAACATAAAAATCAGGGTGTGAGCAATGCTTGAAGGGCTCTCTCTCTGTGTGTTATATAGGAAGATTGCGGGAAAGGAAAGAAGCAGAAAAGAAGGACCGAACTTTTCATCCAGACTGTGAAATTATCACACTTGCTTTTTGCCATGTTCCTGTCTCGGCAGGATGAACTGAAATTCAGCATGGGAGCAGAAAATGAAACTGCAGTTACTGAGTTCATCCTAGAGGGTTTCTCAGGGCTTGATCAAAGCCTACAGCTCTTTCTCTCTCTGGTCCTTCTGCTCATATACCTGACAACAGTGATGGGGAACGCAACCATCATTTTCCTCGTATGTGATCACCGCCTGCAAACCCCCATGTACTTTTTCATCAGCAATCTGTCCTTCCTGGAAATCTGGTTTACATCCTCCACAAGCATCAAATTGTTTGTGATCCTGAGTTCTGGTAAGAGAACAATCTCACTAAGCAGCTGCTTTGCCCAATCCTATTTCTATTTGCCCTGGGCTGTACAGAGCTTGTTCTACTTGTTGTCATGTCCTTTGACCGCTATGTTGCCATCTGCCAGCCTTTGCATTATGCTGCCATCATGAAGCCTCAGCTCTGCATCCACCTGGTTGTTGCCGCTTGGGTCACAGGCATCACACTCTCGACTTACCGTCTGGTCCTCCTCTACAGGCTGACTTTCTGTGGCTCAACAAGATCCACCATTTTTTTTGTGACAACTCACCCTTATTCAAATTGTCCTGCTCTGACACCAGCCTGCTTTGGAAAATAGACTCTGTTTTATCATCATTAGTCATACTGGGTTCCTTATGTTTAACTCTGGCATTTTACATGGGCATCCTTTTCTGTATTCTACACCTTCCAGCAGCCTCTGAGAGAAAAAGCTTTTACTACCTGTTCTTCCCATCTCATCACCTTGGCCATTGCATATGGGAGCTGCATTGCTCTCTATGTGTGTCCTTCAGAAGATGTTTCCTTGGAGACAAACAGAGTTGTAGCTTTGCTGAACACTGTCCTGTACCCATTCTTAAATCCGTTCATCTACAGTCTTAGAAACAAGACTGTGATACTGGCCCTGAACGAAGCCATTGCCCTGCAACAATGCAGCTTTTCCCCTAATCCTGGTGCATTTCTGGACAGCAATTCCAATGGTCTGCTCTCATATGTTAAGCATACCAATGCATATGTATGTAACCTCCAAATACAGATGCCTCAGGAGATTTATGTTCTTGTTGGATTGTGTTAGGTTAAGCGATAAGAAGCTCATCTGCACACACAAAGAAGGCACTGACAATGGCAGGAGGAGTAACTCAGTTAATACCCTGCCCCAGCTGCTCCCAGGCCCATCACAGGAGAGCCACCAGCTCATCAAGAACCCATCTCCACAACCTGAGAAGAGCACAGAGGCACAGTGGCAGGTGGGAACCCAAATTACAGGCTCCTGAGGAATGAACACCTTGTCCAGCTCCTTCCAGGGCTGCCCTGGGAGAGCCATCAGCCCCTTGTCCAGGTGTGAAGAAATGCTTCCTAACGTCCAGTCTAAACCTCCCATGGCACAGCTTTGAACCATTCCCACGCGTCCTGTCCCTGGATGCCAGGGAGAAGAGATCAGCACCTCCCTCTCCACTTCCCCTCCTCAGGAAGCTGTAGAGAGCAATGAGGTCGCCCCTCAGCCTCCTTTTCTCCAAACTAGCAAGCCCAGTGTCCTCAGCTGTTCCTCACAGGACATTCCTTCCAGCCCTTTCACCAGCTTGGTTGCCCTCCTCTGGACACATTCAAGTATCTTAACATCCTTTCAAAATGGTGGGGCCCAGAACTGCACACAAGGATCAAGGTGAGGCCGCACCAATGCTGAATCCAGCGGGATAATCACCTCTTTTGACCGGCTGGTTATACTGTGTTTGATGCACCCCAGGATGCGGTTTGCCCTCTTGGCTGCCAGGGCACGCTGCTGACTCCTATGAGCCTGCTGTCGACCAGCACCCAGATCCCTTTCTGCAGGGCTGCTCTCCAGCACTCCTTTCCCAGCCGATACTTGTGCCTGGCATTATTTCATTCAGTAGACTGTCTAGACAGAGGCCCTTTCCATTATTCTAGTTTTCTCCTCCCTTTACTCTTTGTTCATTCAGATACCTCTCACCTGTGCTGCTGCTTTGAGCTTCAGGGAGTTAAAGCTTGCCTGACTTTCAGGAGTCTAGTTGTCTCTTTAGCCAATTCTTTCCTTATGTTTATATCTGCTGGTTTGTGTCTGTCTGTCTAGAACATTTCTCATAAGATCATCCCTTGCAGAAAGGCAACCTCATTAGAGATATCCTGTACTTAGCATATGCTTCAGGAGTGTGTTTCTTGTTTAGGAAACTTTATCATGCTTTACTTTTCTTTGCTTGCAACAGGAAAATGCTTCTGTGCCTGTGTGCAGCCAGTTCTCTAAGGAAAGCAGGTGGGAGATGGGGCAATGGAGCTGTAACATTCAGCTCCCAGAGTTCAGAGAAGTCTGATGGAAGGCAAAGTGAAGCAAGTCCCAGGCGGCCAGTGACAGAAATGGGGAGGCTGGGGAGGTGAGGAGCAAGGTTTGTTCCATACAGTGTCAGACCTCAAGGGACTGCTTTTCTGCTGCCCAGACCCTCCTGAGGAGACACTCTGCATCAATATCAATTGGAGAATGCTGCTATCACCTCTTCTCTAAACTGAAAATTTAAATAGAATGTTTAAAAAATATATTTTTATTAGGTGCGCTTTGAAGTTTTTCCTCTTTAACCCTACTATGAAATGATTCCAATTAGCTGTACAGGTCTTGAAGACTTGAAAGAAAACTACAGGAGGAGAAATAGCTCGTTAGGCCTTTCTGTATTTTAAATGACGCCCCATGGTGTATTTGGCCCTGAGTCTATTAGTGTTAGGGTACGGGCTTGCTTTGTGGATTAGGGTTTGGTGTAAGGCTGGGGTGAGGGTTAGGGTCAAGGCTAGCATTTCATGTTGGGATAGAAGCTAGGAATTGGAGTGAGCAATAGGGTGAGAGTAAGAGTTTATGGGTTTGGGCTTTGGTTTAGAGGTAAGGTTTGAGGTTAGGGATTAGAGTAGTGGATTCCTGTCAGGTGTGAAGGGTAGAATTTAGGGGTAAGATTAGGGCTTAAGGTTCCTGGTTAGAAACAGGGTAAAGGCCTAACATGAAGTTTTCACAGTCAGTGTTGCAGTGGCATCAAAAATTACCTGAACACATCTTTCCTCTTTCAAAAGCTTTCATCTCTGTTGGCCAAACCCCTCTTCCCTCCCCCAAATCTCCCATCTCTCGTCCCAGCTAACCCCCTGACCTCCCCAAATCTTTCATCTTGTTGGGGACAATATTGTAATGGCTTTCAAGAGTGCAAGTATCTTTCTCCGCACTGCTGGCCAGTCAGGAGGGACTCACAGCCAAGCATGTGCTGCTGTGCTGTAGAGGTTCCTGCTCAGCCTGCCCAGCAGTGCTGGAGGCAGGCGATGCCCTCCACCACCCCTGAGGTACTCTGCCTGCATACCAGCTCATGCTCCAGAAGGGCTCCCATATGTCCTGGGACACAGGGGTGCTTCAGCTACCCCAGGGGCAGTGGCCACCCTGTGTGGATAACTGAATCAAGCCCTGAATGTAGATTTTCCCAAAACTT